>NC_057761.1:23070709-23140709 GCF_010389155.1 Erigeron canadensis
TGAGTGTAGTTGTTAGTGTTTTATCGGCGATTCCCTTACGGTCAGAATGTTGGAGACCGCTTTACGCCTATGATTTATTGATCCTAAGCCGTTTATGTTCGTCTTATGGTTTTAAAGATTTGTTTAGGGTTTATTCAGAGGTCGAATAAACTGTGAGGGTTTTGTGATTATTCGTATTGTACGTATTTAATATATTTTGTGTGTCTGATTGTACCGTGAGGCTTCTTCCTCTATTTTTATAGAGGGTTATTAACTTGGAGAGCAGGGTAAGAGAATTAGGGTAAATCTCTTCCTCCTTTGTGAATATCTTGTTTCCTTATTGAGGAGATTTGTGGTAATCTTGTTACCAAGTTTTATACGTGTATATCGGAGCTTCGGGAAAGATCTTTATCCGGTCTTTCTTATATATTTCCTTGGAGCTAGGTATTTTGCTACCTTAATCTACAAATTGATTTGGGCTGAAAGGAGGTCGAGCTCCGTTCTAACTAAGTAATCTTACTTATATGAAGGTGGTTCTGCTTCTGCTTCGGATACGGAGCTAGAGCTCCATATGGGTATATCATCGAGTCCCCCAATCTAATAAAAGAGGTATCGACTGGCTGTTTTGTTAGACTCAGAAAATTTCGAGAGTCAGAAATGAAAAGTTAGTATAGTAGTGGGAAATACCTTATATATACCTGCGAATCTGATCCAATCATTTCCCCAATTACTTCAGTCGCTCTGCGCTAATTTTTCTTTTTCGCCATCTCCAGGTAACTTATACTTTCTCTTGTGGCTTTCCTTTAGATTCACTGTAGAAATGGCAAAGCTAGGGCGTAGTGATTTATCTTCCGTTATTGCTCATGAGGGGTTACGGTGGTTCTGTACCACCTATCTGTCAGATTGTGATAAGGCGGTCCAGTTACCGTCTTCTGGACAAACTGTCACAGACCCGCCTCAGGGTTATTTGGGTCTGTATGTTACCTACGTAACCCGAGGAAATATGAGATTTCCTCTGTCCCCCTTTGATGTGACCAATTTATACCCATCGCCCACATCAGTATTGGCCTATTTCTTATGTATTTTAAGTCGTTTTCGTATGCATTTGGCGTGTTTATGGTGTTTGTTAGTGTTTACAGGCTCTAAACAGGTTACGCGTTCATTTGGTGCAATTACGAAGGGTTATTGGCCTAGAAGTTGATTTGAATGATTGAGAGTTGATTTAAGTGGAAAAGACAGCGAAGCTCGGCTTGTATTCGAGATCGAAAGAGTTGTCTTACACAAGCTATGACTACGCCGCAGTGGAGGGTGGCTATGCCCACTACGCCGCAGCCAAATCCCACGGAATATTATTGAATTAACCCCACTGCGCCGCAGTGGGGATGGCGATGAAGAGACTGCGCCGCAGTCAAGGAAGCAAGAAACCAAGACGTGGAATCAGACTACGCCAAAGTGGAGGGTTCGTAAGCCCAATGCGCCGCAGTCACCTTGAAGTCAAAGTCAAACCTCCTCACTGCGCCGCAGTGAGGGGATGCACTACCCACTGCGCCGCAGTGGGTGCATGGGGTCTGAAGGGTTGGATCGTTTTCTGCATCAGATTTTGAAGGAGTATATAAGCAAAAACCCTAGTTCGAAAAAGGTTATAAAAAATCTTTCTAGGAGCTGCTCTACAAGGGTTCTTCAATCTCCAATCAAGATAATTTTTTAGGCGGATTCGTTGAAGATTCACGAGCACCCATCTAGATCGTATCTACTTACTGTCCTGCAATTTATTTTTCATCGAATGATTGGTACATCATGTTTCTCTTCTATTTTAATTATTATTGTGGATTTATTATGAGTGGCTAAACGTTTAATCATCCACCTTGATGAAACGAGACGGATAATGTGATTGCAATATTTTTAATTCAAAAGAGTTTATTTAATTATCGTTGTTCTGTGATCTTGATGATTTTAATTCTTTTTATTAATTAATTTTGATATTGGTTGCATATAATTCGTCGTTGGTGGTACCAGTTGAATGTGTATGTGATTTTAAAACGGTTACTTGTCTATGAGTAATTATCACTAGTTCATGGTATGATAGTGAATATCATTTTAAGAAAACATTAATTTTGTCAACGTGATTGATATCGGTTGGTGGTACCACGCTATTGTCACATAGGTTCAGTTGATAATTTGATAGTCAATAATACTGATTGTGGGAAGAATTGTCTTTGTTTTGGTGGTATCGGCTTGGGTAATTTAACTAGCAGTTAGGTGATTCAGTATTTTTTTTACGGTTGGTGGTACCACGTGAGCAACTTAATCTTGTCACGATTATCTTTAAACTCTAGAGAATTTGTTCTTAATTAAATGCAATCACATTTTAAGTCGAGGGAAGTCAAGGTGGATGACTTTTAATTATATTGTCTGAAGTTCTTTTCAAATTTATGCAATTATTTTGCAAACCAATTTTACTTTAATTGTCAAGAGGATTTTCAAAGCAACACCCCTTTTCCAAACCATTTCATAAAGCAACTAGTCATTTCCAATCCCTGAGAACGAACTCGGACTTATCTCTTAACTATATTACAAACGATCGGGTCCACTGCCCGTGAGTGCGTAGTAGTGAGTTTTTAGGTAGTTTTAGTTTTATAAATTTAAAGCTCGATTTTGCACATCAAGTTTTTGGTGCCACTGCTGGGATCGAAGTTTTCTTGGTCATGCCGGTTTCTACCGTAGATTCATTAAGGATTTTTCTAAGATTACTCGTCCGATGACCCACTTGTTGGAGAAGGACGTTCCTTTTATTTTTGATGAATCTTGTTTAAGTGCTTTTCAGGTGTTGAAATAGAAGTTGACCAACTCTCCCATTATGGTTGGTCCGGATTGGAATTTGCCTTTTGAGTTGATGTGCGATGCAAGTGACTATGCCGTTGGAGCCGTGCTTGGGCAAAGGGATGATAAGCATTTCAAGCCTATTTACTATGCTAGTAAAACCTTGAATCCTGCCCAGCAAAATTACACTACTACAGAGAAGGAGTTGCTTGCGGTAGTCTTTGCATTCGATAAGTTTAGGTGATATTTGGTATTGAGTAAAACCGTTGTTTTCACAGACCATTCTGCTTTGAAGTATTTGTTTTCTAAGCAAGATGCAAAGCCTAGACTTATTCGATGGATTTTATTGTTGCAAGAGTTTGATATAGAAATTAAAGATAAGAAAGGTGCCCAGAACTTAGCAGTTGATCCAAACCGGGAGGAGCTTTAAGATGGGGAGATTAAGGATAACTTCCCCGATGAATATTTAAATGTTATTTCTAACTTTGATGAAGGTCCTTCGTTTGCTGATATTGCTAATTATTTTGTTGCAGGTGCAATACCAAATGATTTCTCGGGTCAACAAAAGAAGAAGCTCATATCGGATGCAAAGCACTATTTTTGGGACATCCCATATTTGTTTCGTACTTGTGCAGATGGTATGGTGAGAATGTGTGTAGCAGGAGCTGAAACTCTGGAGATATTGGATGCTTGTCAGTACGGGCCAACTGGAGGTCATTATGGTCCTTCGGTTACAGGTAAAAAGGTTTTTGATGTAGGTTTCTATTGGCCTACAATTTTCAAGGAGGCTCAAACGTTGGTCGAAACCTGTGACATTTGCCAAAGACAAGGAAGCATCACTAGACAGGATGAAACGTCGCAGCAAGGAATTCAGGTATGTGAAGTATTTGGTATTTGGGGCATAGACTTCATGGGACCATTCCCACCGTCTAACAAGTTTCAGTATATTTTAGTTGTTGTTGACTACGTGTCTAAGTGGGCCGAAGCCAAAGCTTTGCCTACAAACGACGCGAGGGTAGTCATTGAACTTTTGAAGCAGTTGTTTAGTAGATTTGGTTGTCTTAGAGCCTTAATTAGTGACCGTGGTACACATTTTGCTAATCATCAACTAGATAAGGTTCTTAAAAGGTATGGTGTTTGTCATTATTTTTCAACTTCTTATCACCCACAGACCAGTGGTCAAGTGGAGAACACCAACCGGGCATTGAAAAGAATTTTAGAGAAAACGGTCGGGGATAACCCCAAGGTTTGGTCGAAAAAGCTAGATGACGTCTTGTGGGCATTTAGGACCGCTTTTAAGACGCCGATTGGCACGACGCCATATCGGTTGCTCTACGGTAAGACTTGTCATTTACCGGTTGAATTAGAGCATAAGGCGTACTGGGTGTTGAGAAATTTGAACATGGATATGATGGAGGCCGGTGAACTTAGGTTGTTGCAACTTCATGAGCTCGATGAGCTTAGGTTGGGTGCATATGAAAATTCAAGAGTTTATAAAGACAAAACCAAGGTTTACCATGACAAGAGGATCCGTAGGAAGGAGTTTAAGGTTGGAGCAAAAGTCTTGTTATTTTTGTCAAAATTTAAAATTAAACAACCCAAATTGACTTCTAGATAGATAGGTCCTTTTGTGATTAAGCATGTTTATCCGTCCGACTATGTTGAGCTGTTTAAAAGAAATGGAGACGGTTCTTTTATTGTGAATGGCCACAGGTTGAAACTTTATTTGGAAGAAGACTAAGAGGAGGGGATGGTTGAAGAAATCCCCATTTCTGATTCAGAAACTTAAAAAATGGTCGAGTCTAGCTCACGACTCGTAAATAAATTAAGTGCTTCTCGGGAGGCAACCCGTGTTTAATTTTGTTTTGTCAAATTTGATTTCCATTGTGTTAGACAGTTTTAAAACCAAATAATTAGCAATATCAGCAAACCAAGGACCTTCATCAGAGTTAGAAATAACATTTAAATATTCATCGGGGAAGTTATCCTTAATCTCCCCATCTTGAAGCTCCTCCCGGTTTGGATCTTCCAACCGGATCAAGTGATCAGCTGCTAAGTTTTGGGCACCTTTCTTATCTTTAATTTCTATATCAAACTCTTGCAACAATAAAATCCATCGAATAAGTCTAGGCTTTGAATCTTGCTTAGAAAACAAATACTTCAAAGCAGAATGGTCAGTGAAAACAACAGTTTTACTCAATACCAAATTTGACCTAAACTTATCGAATGCAAAGACTACCGCAAGCAACTTCTTCTCTGTAGTAGTGTAATTTTGCTGGGTAGGATTCAAGGTTTTACTAGCATAGTAAATAGGCTTGAAATGCTTATCATCCCTTTGCCCAAGCACGGCTCCAACGGCATAGTCACTTGCATCGCACATCAACTCAAAAGGCAAATTCCAATCCGGACCAACCATAATGGGAGAGTTGGTCAACTTCTCTTTCAACACCTGAAAAGCACTTAAACAAGATTCATCAAAAACAAAAGGAACGTCCTTCTCCAACAAGTGGGTCATCAGACGAGTAATCTTAGAAAAATCCTTAATGAATCTACGGTAGAAACCGGCATGACCAAGAAAACTTCGATCCCCGGCAGTGGCGCCAAAAACTTGATGTGCAAAATCGAGCTTTAAATTTATAAAACTAAAACTACCTAAAAACTCACTACTACGCACTCACGGGCAGTGGACCCAATCGTTTGTAATATAGTTAAGAGATAAGTCCGAGTTCGTTCTCAGGGATTGGAAATGACTAGTTGCTTTATGAAATGGTTTGGAAAACGGGTGTTGCTTTGAAAATCCTCTTGACAATTAAAGTAAAATTGGTTTGCAAAATAATTGCATAAATTTGAAAAGAACGTCGGACAATATAATTAAAAGCCATCCACCTTGACTTCCCTCGACTTCAAATGACTGCTAGTTAAACTACCCAAGCCGGTACCACCAAAACAAAGACAATCCTTCCAACAATCAGTATTATTGACTATCAAATTATCAACTGAACCTATGTGACAATAACGTGGTACCACCAACCGATATCAATCACGTTGACAAAATTAATCTTTTCTTAAAATGATATTCACTATCATACAATGAACTAGTGATAATTACTCATAGACAAGTAACCGTTTTAAAATCACATACACATTCAACTGGTACCACCAACGACGAATTATATGCAACCAATATCAAAATTAATTAATAAAAAGAATTAAAATCATCAAGATCACAGAACAACGATAATTAAATAAACTCTTTTGAATTAAAAATATTGCAATCACATTATCCATCTCGTTTCATCAAGGTGGATGATTAAACGTTTAGCCACTCATGATCAATCCACAATAATAATTAAAATAGAAGAGAAACATGATGTACCAATCGTTCGATGAAAAATAAACTGCAAAACAGTAAGTAGATACGATCTAGATGGGTGCTTGTGAATCTTCAACGAATCTGCCGAAGAAATTATCTTGATTGGAGATTGAAAAACCCTTGTAGAGCAGCTCCTGGAAAGATTTTTGATCACCTTTTTTCGACCTAGGGTTTTTGCTTATAAATCCTCCAAAATCTGATGCAGAAAACCGATCCACTCCTTCAGATCCCATGCACTCACTGCGGCGCATTGAGATGTGCATCCCCTCACTGCGACGCAGTGAGGTAGGTTTGAGTTTGACTTCAAGGTGACTGCGGCGTAGTGGGCTTACGAACCCTTCACTGCGGCGCAGTCTGATTCCACGTCTTGGTTTCTTGCCTCCTTGACTGCGGTGCAGTCTCTTCGTCGCCATCTCCACTACGGCGCAGTGGGGTTAGTTCAATAATATTCCGTGGGATTTGGCTGCGGCGCAGTGGGCATAGCCACCCTCTACTACGGCGCAGTCATAGCTTGTGTATGACAACTCTTTTGATCTCGAATACAAGCCGAGCTTCGTCGTCTTTGCCGCTTAAATCAACTCTCAATCATTCAAATCAACTTCTAGGCCAATAACCCTTCGTAATTGCATCAAATGAACGCGTAACCTGTTTAGAGCCTGTAAACACTAACAAACACCATAAACGCGCAAAATGCATACGAAAACGACTTAAAATACATAAGAAATAGGTCAATAATGATGTGGGCGATGGGTATAAATTGGTAACATCAATTCCCTTTTTCCTTGATGTCCTTAGCCATTATAACTATCCATTCTCTTATATGCATCCCAACGGCGTTGCCCGTATTATTGGTTTTGAAATCCTCTGTCGTGCCTACGATGGCGAAGCAATCGTAGATCTATTTTCTGTGTGTATCGATTTATGTGATGCTGGTGATTGGGTGACAATTCAAAAGAAGCCCAAGGTCGATACATTTTTTCCTGGTAATACTGATGTACGGGGGTGGAAGAATGAGTTTGTATTTATTGAGTGCTCCATGATCCCTGAAGCTTATGTATATTTATTAGTTGGTGAGAAGCCAACTAAGTTTAAGGAGGCAGCTCCTCCTCATGCCCTTGAACTACCCCTGTATCATCAGCTTGTGCAGATTCTGGTCAAATTAGACCGTTATCCTGATCTTGTGTTGCATCAGGCTGGTATATTGAAGCAGTGGCCCGAAGGAGTCGATACCAGAATTTGTGTTGGAGGGACTGTTAAGTGCCTTTATACCTTCCCCTTTGCTGGTTTTATTTAAGGTGGATATCTCTTGATGTGGCTTTTTTTTTAGAGGTTACATTGGCTGAGTTTGTTAAGGGTCCGCTGTTGGAGTGTCAGCCTAAGGTGTCTATGATTGCTGCGAATCTGTCATCTGTGGAGATTGTTCGTGAGATTATGGATGTTGAAAGGGAAGTTCCACCTGCTACTACTCCTTCCAAGAAGAGGAAGGTCTCATCGAGGTCATCTTCCAAGGCCTTAAGAGGAAAGGCAAAACCACAGTCCATTTTTGATACTATGCTATTAGGTGAACTTCAGCCTGAAGAAATGGAGCTTAGTAAGTATCCTTTTATTGTTATTTTTGTTCCCTCGGTGTTTGCTCATGGTTGTGTTTCATGTATGACAGATGTTCCTGAGCCTGATGTGGTGGAGAATTCTTTACTTCGTTTTGTCCCAGAGGATTGGATCCGAGAGCTTATGGCCTTAGATGCAGGGAATTTGCAGGTTTCTCATAACCAGTTTGTTTATATGAGTACCTTGGTTGCGACGGTTGTAGGTGTTTGTCTTCGTTTATTGGCTCAACAGCAAGAGGATATGGAGGGGAAGTTGGCTAACTTGAGGGGGCGTGGTCGTGAGGAGAGTTCTTCTGTTTGTGAATCTTGTCATGGGGAGCAGTTCTTTGTTGCTTGTTTGCAGAATGATCAGCTTTTTCTGAAGAGGCAGTTGGCTGAACCACAGGAGCAATGTACCGTTCTTGTTAAACAGCTGCAGAGTGCTCAAGCAAAGATGAATCATCTGGGGTCTTACTGCAAATCCAGTAAGAAGACCATAGACGAGAGGGACGCCCGTATCGCTGAGCTTGAGGGCCAACTGGCGGAGGCTAATCAAAGGGTTGCTGCTGCAGGGTTGAAGTCAAAAAGGGTTATATCTGAGGTTATCCGTTATGTTTGTACTAAGCTGATCAGAAGTGAGGAGACTGGTGTGTTGTTGGCGGAAGTAGTGAATGCCAACCGTGCTCAAGAGAGGGCGTCGGTTCTCACTCGGTTAGCCGGGGATGGGTTGATTTCCCTGGCCCCGGATTTTTCTGACCAGACTACAGAAAGAGTGTTAGCAGCTGAAGATGCCCTTGCTCGCGCGTATCTCCCTTTTGTGAAAGATATCTTTGCCGATGATTCTGCCTCAGTTGAAGAACTGCTCCAGAAGGAACCCCGCTCCTCATTTTAATCAATGTTTGTAAACATTAATATATATTTTTTTTGTTATACTCTCTGCACATTTTGATTTCTATCTTTGTAAAAGACTTATATCGGCGTGCTTGAGTTTTAACCAAGCTTATATCTATACGTATATATAGATTTGTGCTCTGGTTATGTCGGATTTAATGAGCGTCCTCTTACTCCGACGGTTGTGAAATTTAATTACTTGTACGTACTTATAATTATATTGGGAAAGTTGCGCCCCTGTTCGCTTAATTTTAATTTTTTATTTAAAAGACTTGCTCCAAAACTGGTAGTACATATTCTTGGAGCTTTGTCTTCAATGGTAGAAGCGGCGAAGGTTGATTGCATTCCAGGGCCTTCTAACTGACTTGTCTTCCATTTTGAACAAGTCATATGCTCCATTGCCATAGGCCTGGGTCACTTTGTATGGCCCTTCCCATGTTTGGCCGAGTTTGCCTTTTTCCTCCTCTCCGCTCTGACTATTTAATCTGAGCACATAGTCTCCTGGTTTGAAGGTTGACTTCCGTACCCTTTAGTTGTAGTAATTTTCCACCTTTTGTCGGTAGGATGTTGTACGAATTGCCGCTATTTCCCTTCTTTCGTCTAGGATATCAAGATTTATTCAGAGGTTTTCATTGTTGTTCTCCATTTCCATGTTGGATACCCTACAGGTGGAGACCTGGAGTTCCGTTGGCAGGACTGCCTCGGATCCATATACTAGGCTGAAGGGGTTTCTTTTGTTCCCCTCTTTGGTGTGGTCCTTAGTCCCCACAATACTAAGGGTACCTCATCGACCCATCCTTTCCGAGTGGGTCCCAACCTTTTTTCAATGCCTTTAACATGATCCCGGTTTTTTACTTCGACCATTTCGTTGCCATGGGGATGATATATAGAGGTAAAGTTTTATTGTATTTTCAACCAGCTGCAGAAATCTGGGAAAGTGCCTTCTGAAAATTGTTTCCCATTATCGGAGATGATAATGTGCGGCACCCCGAATCGGCAAATTATATGTTCAAAAACAAATTTTTTAATGTTTTTCCCTGTGATTTCTTTCAGCGGTTTTGCCTCTACCCATTTGGTGAAGTAATCTATTGCGACGAACAAAAACCTATGCCCCGAAGGTGCTGGTGGTAATGGTCCGACTATGTCAATTCCCCATTATGCGAATGACCAGACTGAGATGACGGAGGTCATGTCCTGTTTCGGCATTCTGCTAACGTTTGCGTGTAGCTGGCAGTTTACGCATACTTGTATTATTGTTGATGCGTCCTGGTGCATGGTTGGCCAGTAGTAACCAAGTCGTAGTATCTTCGCTACTATCGACCTTGGGCCAACGTGGCGTCCACAAGCCCCTCCATGCGTTTCTGATATTACTAAGCTTGCTTCGTTTGGCCCCACGCATCTCAGCCATGGGGTTAAAAAGGCTTTTTTATATAAAATTCCGTCCATGATTTTGAACTGAGGCGCTTTGATTCTTATCTTTCTAGCTTCATTCTTGTCTTCTGGGAGGATCCCACTTACTAGATACTCTCTTATAGGTTTCATCCAGTTGTTTGGATCTTCTGTGAATGTGGCCAGTACTTCCTTTCTTCTATCGATCGTCCTTGAGTACTTCTATCAATACGTCTTTGGCTGGGTGAGAGAATGTAAGTGATGCCAACTTGCTTAGTGCATCTGCCTTTTGATTCTGGTTACTTCGTATATGCTCTATCTCAAATGATCCGAAGCAATTTATCAACTCATGGACTTTCTCCAGGTATTTTTTAATTGTTGGTTGCTTCGCTTCGAATTCCCTCTGTACTTGTTTGGCCACTAACTGTGAGTCCACATATACATGGATATGTCGAACCTTCATCTCTTTCGCTATACAGAGCCCTGCCAACAACGCTTCGTCTCTTTCTGCCTCATTGTTTGTTGTCTCGAATTCAAATCGTAATGCATAAGTGTACTCCTTTTTATCGGGTCCTATCAACATTAATCATGCTCCGGAGCCACTTTTGCTTGAAGCTCCGTCTGTGTATAGCTGCTACTTGTTGCTATCAGGTTCTTCAGTGATAGTTAGTGTGCTCGAGTGGCATGTGGCTCCAGTTTCTTTGTTATGCCGAGTTTCTGCGATGAAATCTGCCAATACTTGGCCTTTTGTCGAGCTGTGATATGTCCATTTATATATACATTCCCATATCGTTTCTAAGTCGTTTTAAGTTTAATTATGTGCAAATTACATGTATATTCGAAGCTTTGTTGGTAATGTTAGTGATTTCAGGCTTAGAACCGGTACATTGGTTAGAAATGGCATTTGGAAGGTTAAAAGATGCATTAGGAAGGTTCTTGGACGAGCACGAGTGAAGACGAGTTAAAAAAATACAAGTTTCGTGAGTTTTGGAGCTATATGCGGCGCACGAAAACAAGGAATTTTGATAAGGGAATTTGGCAAAAGTCCCTGTGCGGCGCACAGGAGGTTCATGCGGTGCATATCGGGCGCCCAATATTTGGAAACTTCACTTTTGTGCGGCGCACGGACGTTGTGTGCGGCGCACAAATTGAGTCGGCAGAAACCCTTTTTGATTTTCACTATAAATACAAGACCAAAACCCTCCCATTCGATACACATTCACTTCCAATCGATTTTAGGGTTCTATGAGGCAATATACAGCAGCTTTTTCGTCCACCAAGATCTAAGGGTTGCTCGTGAGTTTCAAGGCATTCAAACGTCGATTTTCTTAGCTTTTCATTCTCTTTCGCACTTTGGTACAAGATGTTTACTATTTCTTTTACTATTTGTGACTTATTTATGATTATGTCTAGCTAAATAACTTCATCATCCACTGAGATGAAGTGACACATTGAATAATGGTTGCATAATCATGTGAATTCAAGTTGATTGTTAAACGTTTTGTCATAATCTTAATATTTTGAGTTCTTGTGCTCTTATCTACTGTGTTGTTGATAATGTATGAACGATTTAGAGGTATCTAGGTTTAGGAGTACAGTGTTCTAGTCGATTGAGTATAATTGATAGGTGTTAACTTGTGGTAACAAGATAATAAACAACAATAGATAATAGAATTCAATGTGTTAACGGTTTGGTAAAATCGATAGACAAGATTGTTTACAATAACAATACAATTCGTCAATCTAGTAGGTCTTGATAGGGAAGGTGGTCACCGGAACTTAGGGATCGAAAGATTGGTTAATGGGTCGGATAGGGTAATAAGCTAGGTGCGCAACTAGTGAGTTCTTTGTTCTATCTCGTTATAAAATCAACAACTTGAATTGGTTTTAACATAGATGCAACCTAAATAATGTGTGTTATATCTTTACATCTAAGGCTTAAACGACTTAACGGGAATACTTACTGACATATTTAACACATCTTAATCATCTTTGACATCTTAAACACATTAACATATACATCATTAAGGCATTCAAGCCTTCCACATATAGCACATTAATCACCTATAAGCATTAAATCTCCTAGAGACTTAACGGACACAAGGTGTTGACTTAACGACTCAAGTCAACCATTAAATAAAAAGTTTGGGATGTTACAATTACCTCCCCCTTAAGAGGATTCCGTCCTCGGAATTACTTCATCATCAAATAGTTGAGGATAGTTCTCCCGCATCATGGACTCGGTTTCCCAAGTTAAGCTTTCTCCACGAGTATGCTTCCATTTCACAAGCACAAGGTCGATTTGCTTCATACGAAGCTTACTTACTTATGCCAAGAATCTTAAACGGCTCGTATACAATCACTTTTTTGGCACCAATACTCCCATCTTCCAATGGAGTCGTATTGGTTTCATCATCACAACATATGTTCAATAACACTCACAAAAGTACCATGGATGTCATCTTAAAAGCAATACCCAAGCACATATCATATATTTTCTAGAGTTTAGCCTTTTATGAACATCAAGAACAATACTTAACGAGTCCCCATGCTTACTTCACCTATATACAAAATGGCAAGCTTCACCACGCGCACGTACTCATAATTAATGAGAAAAGAAGCATTTTTATCACTAGTCTACAACGACTCATATCACATCATTGCTCTTAGGGGTTATAAACAACTTCGTCACATAATTCTTAGTTATCATACAAGTGCATTTCTACTTCAGAATAACCAAATGTTGCATTTTGCCATATAGCATTATGTGCCTAGGTTTGACTTGAGCACAAGTCACACATTCTTTGTACACACACTATCACCTCACTCTTGTTATTTGGCCATCATAAAATCGGTTTCAAATCATCATCCTTGTACTACTTGGATGAATATAATATCAGGACCTATGGTCTCTTCAACTTAGCATAGCCAAACTCATTGAACTTCTTACATAGGATTTCTACTTTTACTTTACTTTTCATCCGTCTCGTCATTTCTTTGGTTCAATCTTTAAATCAAAACAAGTAATCACCTCATTTCTTCAACCTTCATAAGTAGTACACACATACATTCAGCGAAGACTATTCATTTGGCGGATAAGACCTTCCGATACACATCCTTGTTATCTTGCTATCATGACTCACATGATTCATTGAACCAAGGGTCGACTTGCCATAACTTTTGATGCATAACATATCTTACTAATAGCTGGCCTTTTCGACTTAAAGCATCCGCCACGATAGTAGCTTTACCTGTATGGCGCTTGATTTCACATTCATAATCTCTAGGTAATTACATCCATCTTCTTTTATCTCGCATTCATATACGTCTAAGAAAACACATATTGTAAGCTCTTATGATCAGTGAATAATGTGCACTTAGTGCCATATAAGTAGTGTCCCCACAACTTTAATGCAAAGACCACTTCGGTAAACTCTATATCATGAGTGGGGAAATTCTTTTCATATGGCTTCGTCTAACGTAATGCATAAGCAACGACTTTGTCTCAATGCATATGATCACAACCCAAAAACATCTATGCCCTCGGGTAAGAAAAAAACAAGAACTTCACATAACTTTTTTTGCATACATCTTGTCCTTCATATCCAATGTAATTGTGCGGTTGTTCACCAAGAATGAACATTCATGGAAAACCTGCCTACTTAGGGCTCATATCATATCAATACCTTTAGCTTCCCACACAGATTTGTCTCTTGGTCCATGATAACATGACTCTTCACTTCCTTAAAGGATCATCAAATAATTACGTTGTAATAAAACTTTAGGTGTTTAATCTTGGCTTTTAACCCTATCACACGTCAACATATAAGATCTACTACACCTCGTATCATAAATAGGTCGTATCATATTTCAGGAGACATGCAAATAAGCATGTCACCACGATTCATAATCCTCCTCAAATACAACTTTTGGTCATTTCGCTCTCGGATACCTAAATCTTACTTTTGTACGTATTGCTTCATGAGGGGTTATCCCATCTCTTCTGGCTATGCTCCAGTCCTACTATATTCTTTGTCTCAAAGAACATCACCTTGAGCTAACTTGCCGTAGCCAAGCACTCACTATAACCTCGCAACCACGAACTTAGTTAATAAATAGAAATTTGTTCCTTTCAACATTAAGCGTAAGCTGCTCCCTTAGCTTTTACTCACTTTTAACGAATTTAAAACTAAGCCTCTTCGAGTTGCAAATCGTAATAGCACTCTTTAGGCAAACATAATGTTCTTCCTCATATTTAGAATAAGCAATATATTCATTGTTAAACGTAATAACTAAACGATCTGTAGAAGACTTTAGACTTGGTTCCTTAATTCATACACAACAAGGACTTTCATCATCCACATATGGTAGCAAAATCGTAAATCTATCTTATAAAATGAATTCATCACAATCGGAAACATTAACTTTTTCCTGTAATGGAGTACATAACGGAGAATGCGTTTGCATGAAAGTAGCACTAAGGTTCGACCTCACGATGGCAACAAAACCGGGAACATTATTAGAACGTTTCAAAAGTACGGGTGCCATCGACTTTAGAATTATAATTTTTGCCTCTAAATTTTTCTTAAAGGAAAACTCTTTATCTTGAGGAGCAATCATACATAAATTTTTTTACACATATAGGATATTAACATCACCTTTACACTCATGCAATATAAGGAAGAATCTCCACCTGTAGATACTTGTCTCAATCGTCATATATCATCCTGTAGTGAAATCAAAACTAAACGAGTCGTAACCCAAAACAGACCAAAACATGTGCCACATATTGTCTATGATCATGAAAGACAATTTTAACGAAACCCAAATGTTTTCGTTACACCCAAGCACAACTTTACACTTCACAGCTCGAATGTAGCTTCACATCATAACATAGTGTTCATAAAATGGAAGAGTTTCATGGTTAGGGGTTCAATCAACTTTAGTGTTAACTTCTTTGCTTCAGCCTCATCATTCTTTAATCCAAAGATACATGACTAATCTTCACGTGGTTAAATATGCTATCATCCAGTGATTCCATTATTCCCATCTTTACTTCATTCGGATCAGTACAGACACAGTCTCACAAACACACACATGTCGTGATACATTTACTATTACGTTCGCGACCGGAATTGTAGTCGTATCCTTCCAAACGTGTGCCCGATAACCCTTCTATGCATCACCTACTTATAACCCTTCAAGTATTCAGCATCAACTTTACTCGTCAAACTTCAAATCCAATTCCTTTAAGCCCGTGGGCTCAACAACATAATACACCACTTCATAAAAATCTTACCAACTTCGTTACTTTCTACTCCGGTCAGCATAAGTATGGCCATACAAACACGCTCGCGTCGTGATACGCTTGCAATTATGTTCCGGACCATAACTGTAGTTATATCACTTCACATGCATGTTAATTACCACATTTGTGTATTACATTCTTTTTACCCACTTCATACATAATTTACAGCGTACTTTATCAAATTCAGTTAGGGAAATAGCACATCACCTCGAGGACTGCCTATCGTAGCAATAGAACGATTTAGTGACGGAGAAGCAAGAAACGAAAGAATAAAGGCTAAAAACATATAACATATCATCAATCAATCATCATATAGCCTGAATCATACACTCTCACTCATCCCAACCCATCCTAACAACATTTCATCTTAAGGCTAGAGCTCAACTACTTAAGCCTAACATGTCTGATCTTATGGTTTAAGTCCAAATCCTATGGTCTTATAGTCATTGGTTCACTTAAACCAATTCTCTGAAACCAACTTGTAACCCCTGTCGTTTAAAAATATGGATTTCCAAAAACTTTCGCTTAACGGCGTTAAAAGAAAGCGGAATTAAACTTTAAAAGTCCAAACCAAAAAAAACCTGTTTGGTTTAATCATTAAATGGTGTTACTAGCCATATCATAGAAACAAGTCTAAATGGAAATCCATCGGTTGTCCAACATTAAACAACCGATATTATAGTAAATACAAATCATAAATATCTAAGCATAAATCAACGTCTAATGCGAGCAGTTACTATGGGTAAACTACAGCCAGTTTCAAGGTCATCTACCCATGCCTCACATCTTCTCACATCTACCTGCTCGTTATTGTTGCACCTGAGGGCACAACACATTTTAAAAGAGCAAGTGTTAGCTAACGAATTATCTAAGTAAGATAACACATAGTTTATAAAACATTTGTCCATTTAAAACATTATAGAAAAGTCATATTTCATATTAAAGGCACATATCATCACAAGTCATCACATATATCATATCACATCTCGCATTACACATCTTCCATATAGGATGGGTCATCCTAAATGTGCCTAGTCATCGTTTGCATCTTCACATATATCATCTTAACATCTTCATAGTTGTGACATAAGTCACGCATCTCCTATAACATACACATCTTTGTAAGTTTGACATAAGTCACATCCGACTAGATGGACAAACCTTACGGCTGTACATCAATGTCGTTAAGGAATGGCAAGCCAATCCCGGAGTAATCCGTATGTTCAAGACAAATGGGGTGGGTCAGACCTCCCGTATTACTCTTCACATCTTTGACCATGTTGCAAGGAGCCACCCAAGCAACTACATCTACGCACCCGCCGGGCAAGGGCAAGTACGGGTTAAGCTTAACACTTTCACATCTAAATTATGAGCTCGATTTCACATCTCATATGGTTTAGGTGTATATCACTACCTAAACAAGTATCACATATACATCTTTACATTTGGGCGCTTAAACGTGCACGTGTCATGGCAACTTAATAAGTCTAGTGAACTAGATGAGCAAAGCCATGTAATCATGCACATTTCACATATCATCATAATATATCACATTTCAATTCATCTCAAACATTACATATCATTTCATAGCATATCATTACATATCATCTTTCATTGCATAACATAATTCATTACATATTGTATTTCATAACCACTCAAAGCATTTCATATCATATCATAACGTCACATATCTTTGGGGTAGCATTTCAGGCTTCAATATGCATATACATAGCTCATATCACCTCCCGTATAATCCCAAATACCCATAAGCAACCAAGATATCATTAGGGGAAGTTATTATATGAAAACTATTTTTTTTATTGAACCCTCGGCGTGTCAAAGTAGTGTATCTTACCTCGACGGAGTACTCAACAGTCACAAATGTGTTTACCGTGCGTGACAAGTGTTCCTGACAACCTATGGTACAAGTAGGATGAATAAATAAGTCAACTAGACACTTAAACGCGCTTAAAACCTTTCTGCTGACTGATCTCGCCGAGCCCAGGGGTGGTCTCGTCGAGTTCAAGCTTCAAAATCATAACCTTCACTTGCAGGCGACTTTTCGAACTCTAGACGACCAAATGAGTAAAAACGTAGTTCTTATGAAATATAGGCAATTCAAAGACCTTTCCCGAAGTATAAAGTGTGACTCTTGAAGAGCTCTAATGAATAATCTATGACGTTTGCAAGACAAGTGTGTAGAATTCGTCCGAAACCTGACCAGTTTTAGAAATCGACATTTTTTGCATACTTATGGGCAAAATCACCAGAAACTTTGTTCATATCGAATTTAGGGGACACATAAGGGTTTTCAGAAATTTAAGATTCATATCCTAATTCGTTCATATAAAGAAGATATGATTTTTGCAATACTACTGAATATTCAGACCTAATAACCCTTTGTTTTGCAAACAATTTCCACCATCAAACATCCATGTCAAGCCACCATGACCTTTACAGTTCATACAACATCAAATTAAGACTTAATTATCATTATCAAATCATCAATTGATTCATTATACTCATTTTACAATCGATTTGACACCCGAATGACCTAAATCGACTCACAAACGGAATCGAATCGAAGTCAAACCTCAAGACCAGATGTGACCCTCATATGAAATACATAATATCATAAAAAGATCATAAATATCATGTTCATACCTGTAGGAAATCACTAAACCTCAATTGATCAAAATAAGGGTTACCGAACAACCCGAAATCACCGATTCCATCAATAAAACGTATTCAATTGATCAAGACCATATATGAACGAATTGAATGGAAGAATATAACCAAAAATCAGTAGATATTACCATCCTTACCTTAAAGATGATTAGAGATTCGATCTACAAGCGTTTAATCACTCCGATTCAACCCGAAATCAACACGTTTAAAGGATTTTCGCAAAGGAATCATATGGGGAGAGGGAGAACGGTTTGGAGTGGCCAAGAACTGAAATTTTAATTATCATTAGGTCTAAAGGAACCCTAAATCTGTACAAAACGTTTAAAAGCTTACACTTAAGTCCCTACACTTCACATCTTTACATCTAAGGCTTAAACGACTTAACGGGAATACTTACCGACACATTTAACACATCTTAATCATCTTTGACATCTTAAACACATTAACATATACATCATTAAGGCATTGAAGTCTTCCAAATATAGCACATTAATCACCTATAAGCATTAAATCTCCTAGAGACTTAACGGACACAAGGTGTTGACTTAACGACTCAAGTCAACCGTTAAATAAAAAGTTTGGGATGTTACAAATCTTTAGAGCAAATTTAATATGATTTGGGGCCATGTTATTTAACATGTAGTAATATTAACTCGCATCATGCCAATAGTGTTCTTCCCTATTGAAATTTTTTTATGGTCAGAAACCATATATGTCTCATAAGAGTTTTGAATGTGCAATATATGATTAAGTTGCTTCAGAATGCACAAAGATGAGACTTTGAAGAATGTTGGAAATAATGTTGGGAAAATAGACGTGCCTTGGAAGTGTGTAAGCTTATACTTTGATTCAGTTCGAAACTGCCTGATTACACTAGACATTAGTATGGCTGTTTTGGGTATGAGTTAAAACATGAAAAAGGTGTAAATATTCGATAAAGCCATCATTGGAAGATTTGTATATGGCTTAAGTTTATCATTGATATGATTTAATTTTCCCAACATTAAGGGGGGATGTTCCCAACATTAGGGAAAGTGGAAAGCAGCTAAAGAAAGTAACAATGAATTATCAAAGATCCTCACACCAATGAATATAAGCTTAAAGTTTTGTGGGATAATTCATTGAGAATATTTAGTAATTGTCAGCAATGTTAACTGACCCAAAAGCTGCTTATGCTCCAATTGTTAATGAGTCTACGCACATTTGAAAGTGGTAGAAAAGTCGATTCCAAATAAAAAGCCTCGAATGAAAAGGAGCATAAAATTTAGATGGTCAAAGTCGAGGTACAAAGACTCCAAAAGAAATTAGTGATGAGAATCTAGAGATGGAGGTTTTTGAGAAACCCCGAGTACCTGGAAATAATGAGATTTCATGAGTTGTGACATGTCTAGAGACTTATGGAATCGAAAATAAATGAAAACGATGTCGAGATTGATTAAATATGATAGCGCTAAGAGTTTGAATAATGTGAGGATCTTGAAAGTATGCATGCACATAAATTGATATGATATGAATGATTGGCCAAGATGAAAAGACGCTAGTAGTTTGGGACTTGGAGTCCAAACACTTGAAAGTGCAGAAAGTATATGGTGGAAGCAACTAAATTAAAAGTCTGGCAAAAATGAGAAAGTATTGATTCACGTCTAGGGTATAAAAATAGAGCTTATTTGATATTGAGATTCCATGAGGGATATAAAATGAATGAAGCATGTCTCATGATTTAGAATGCTTGAAACACGTGTGAAAAATTCTCGAGAATAGAAAATATTATGTTTGAAACTTATAAAGAAATCTGGATATGAATTTGACTAAAGTTTCATGTATTTTGATGATTTGAATATTAATAGACTATGAGAAAGTTTCCAATAATGATTGAATAATGGAATGTGAAATAAAAGACAAGGTTTGTCTTGTTTATGAATCTTAGAGATAAATGACTTTCATGGTTATGAGGTCAAATGATATTGTAATGCCCCTTTGACTTTCAAGATAATGATCACATTGTTGAGTTAAAAGTGTCACTGAAGCACTGATATAGAAGCAAAGAGATTTATTCTATTCAGACACTTAATATGCCAACCATCGAATATGTTTGGGAATGATAAGTATTTTAAGTGATGTGATCATGAGGGGAAGAAGATACGTGTTGCACTTTTTTTCCCTTGAGCAAGACTTTGTCCTACTGGGTTTTCCTGTCAAGGTTTTTAATGAGGCAACATCCCAAGCGTATCAAAAAAATTATGTACTCTTTTCTCTTCACTAGATTTCTGTCCCATTGGGTTTTCTCTAGTAAGGTTTTAACGAGGCATAATGTCTTTAATGGATGGACATCCAGGGGGAGTATTATGAATAAATATTAAATGGATGTCCATGTATGATAATTAAATGTTTATATAATATTGAGAGATTTGTTTCTTGAAGAAAACTCCATCTTTGTATCTATATAAACAATGTATTGATGATATTAGTAATAGAATTCTCCATTCTCTCTATTTTCTCTTGTCTCTTTATTGTTCTTTGTTTTACAGTTTTACAACATAACTTGTTTAATCTATTACTAACATTAATCAACGAATATAAAATTTATAAATAATATTTAAATACGAATGGACATATAGATAAGCACTATCTATAAGTGTTGCAAGTTAAAAATCCTAAAATAATGCAATAACATTACACAATAAAGTGTCTAATTTCATTTCTCTAATATCAGAAAGAATACCCGAGCGATGCGACCGTAATGGTTGTAGCTGTAACGTGATGGTGTTGGCAGTGAGTAGTGTAAGTAATAATATAAAAGAGTAGTATAGTTATTTAAAGCTATCAAAGATAGATATTATAAGTTAATATCATTAAGGATATATTGGGTATTAAAAAAATTATGAATAATATTAGTTATACGACATTTTGGGTTATTTTAAAAGTAAAAAAACGAAAAAGGTGAAAAACGTGCTCCTAAAGAGAATGTTCAACATGCCACCTAGCTTTCCCCATTGTTGTCTCGGCAAATAAATGACAATAAGGGGTTGAAGAATGTCATACCACAAAACCTATGAAGTTCAGCAAAAATCACATTTAGGAAAAAGGAAAGAGAAAAAAGTTTTAACAAATTTACAGGATTAATGCAGAGAAAGACTTGAGGATGTTTGTATCATAATACAACTAAATGTTGAAATTTTAGCCAATCACATCTAGCAACTTAGGGCAATCCCATTTTAATTAGGAGCAGTTTAAACTTGGCAAGTTTTGGTTGCAAGTCGATTGTGATAGACTGATAGGAGTGCTAGACCAGTTAGTAAAGTTTGGGTTTCAAGTAATGTTTTAGACTAGGACTTTTACCGCTCACCTCTACCGGGAGGTAATCTTGAAAGTAGACTCTTCTTTTGATAGATCAACATTACTACAAAGCAAGTCCAATAGATCAACAATACTATAAAGCAAGTCTGGTCAAAAACCACAAATTTATATATTACCAAAATTCCTGAACTGACAACGTACTTGACAAGATACAAGCATATGTGACACTAAAATTACAAATGAGGATGCTATAACAGTATATAACTTACAACTTCAAACTCAAAATCCCATTAGCATAAGAAACACGAGTTCCTTGTTCTTGATGTATCCCTATCTTCAAGCCCTCGTACAAATGACCTAATTGCTAGGTGCTCGGATGCATATGTCAAGAAAGCTGAAAATATTAAACCTCCCACAACCATCAAGCCTAACCTGTTGATGCAATATAACAGCATATTAATATCGAACACCAATACTCCTTAGTAACATATCGAACACCAATACTCAGCAAACATCAAGAGATTTTGAATGTGTGTTCTCAAAGTGATTTTTGAGTGACCAGATTCAGAAAATCTGATGTAAAGTGATAGGATATAGACTTGGATGAGCTGTTGATGTAATAATTAGATACACAGGTATTTTAATGTTTTGAGCAGATTAAGATTATATAAAAATTAATATTCATATTTATCAATTGAGATGAAATGACCAATATTGACCTTTTTGGTTAACAAGAAAACTTGAAATTGTTTGCCAATCTCAAATTAGGCAAAAGAATGGGTTAATAAGTAACTTAATTACCATTGGATAATCACTATAAAGCTGATTGTTCAAATCTTAATATTGGACTCCTATATAACAAAACGCTTAAAAGCAGAATATGTATATACAAACACTAACACTGTTTCTGTTTGTGACTTTTAATCAAGTCCGGAACTTAAATGCAAACGCCCCTAAACTGAGAGTGTACCTTGAAAACAGAGCTGTAATCCCCATGATACAAGGCACTGCCGGGGTAGCTATAGCCAAAACAGCCATTCCTAGCCCATAATACCACGTTGCTGCATCACAAGACGCTTGTCGCTGATGACCTACAAAACCAAACAAATTTAACATTTGATGATGAGTCTAGTTTATAGGACGGCGACATGAGTATGTCGGATAACGGGCCAAAATGGTAGTTTCGAGTTGGATTGGGTTGATCCACCCATAACACTATTTATGCCAAAATTTTGAATCTTGTACTTAACAAGTGCTTCAAGTATTTCAATAGCAAATCTACACTTTGATTTTAATGATTTTGAGAAGTTTTATAAATTAAATTTGAAAACAACTTTTTGATAACTTATGACTCATATGAACTCTATCCCTCTTAGCTAGTTTCTTTTAACTTTAACCATTTGACCCGTTTAAGATTATTAAAACCCACCCATTACTTTTGCTAGAATGACAAATATAGGTTCTGCAACAAAGTGTAACAGAGAACCAACCTTTTTCAGAATCATGATTTTGAGAAGTTTTATAAATAAAATTTGAAAACAACTTTTTGATAACTTATGACTCATATGAACTCTATCCCTCTTAGCTAGTTTCTTCTAACTTTGCCCATTTGACCCGTTTAAGATTATTAAAACCCACCCATTACTTTTACTAGAAAGACAAATATAGGTTCTGCAACAAAGTGTAATAGAGAACCAACCTTTTTCAGAATCATAATCTATAGAACCAGGACGAGAGGATCCTCCTTGACTTGCTACCATTTTCCCCCATTTGTATATTAGATGTAAATAGCCTCCAAAAAGTAGAAAGAAAGCTGTGAAAGTCCACTCATATACCAGGAGCAACCCGGTCCATGGCTTTACTTGACGAGGTACGACTGAACCACCAAGTGCAAGGGCCACCACAGCAGACAAGAAACAGAAGAAAATAGAGACC
The DNA here is from genome assembly GCF_010389155.1 of Erigeron canadensis. Classification (NCBI taxonomy): domain Eukaryota; kingdom Viridiplantae; phylum Streptophyta; class Magnoliopsida; order Asterales; family Asteraceae; genus Erigeron; species Erigeron canadensis. The sequence continues at coordinate 23,093,976 of NC_057761.1, forward strand.
CCACCAAGAAAAGCAGGGACCTTTGCATATGCACCATTTGAAAACTACAGAAAAATATATACATAAGCAATCAAGATTCATGTATATTTGGTAGAGGTGGAAGAATGAACAGGTTGGACAATGGCTTGACTTGCAACATTTATATTTAAAATTTAGGAACTATTAAATAAATGATTGATTAACTAGTGTCAACTATGATTAACAGTAAACATGCAGTAATAATTGAAAACTTTGAATTAAATGAATTAAGAGATTCAACACATTAAAGATACAAATAAAAGACTTTAAACCCGTTCAATCCATGTAAAAGAATTAGTGGAAACTTTCAGCTCTAATACTTGATTGACTCTATTGAAAAGGAAGAGTGAAGAACCTGTGGACTAGAGTTGATGGTAGATGAAGATACTGCAGAATATGAAAGAGAACCTCCTGACCTAAATTTGTAGTATATGTGTCGGGCATGATCACATAGAGAACGGGTCTAAACAAACATGAGAATAAACCAAGAGTCAGATGACAATCATAAAACTTATTAGGATTATATAAAGAAAAAATATCTAAAAATTCTAACCTGAAGAAAAGACCGGTAGTAACAGAAAAGTAAAGTGAATACTGGTAGCAGGAAAAGAAATCTGACTAGAAATTCATCGTGAGGATTTCTGCCTCCTCCGGTTCCTGGAAGAGTTTCCTCTAGTTGATCTCTAATATCCTGTCAATTATCAAAACATATCTTTAAAAAGGAACAATGGTCGAGGCCATAAAGAGTAAATAAAATAAACTAGTTAAACAGGAAGCGGGTCAAATAGCTCAAATATGTTGAAAGCCATGGTACTTTTTAAGCATACAACCTCTTAAGATCGTTTTAACAAGAAGTCAGATTATTAATACTAATACTATAAAGTTTATGTGGACAATACACTAAAAAGAAAAAAGAAACTGGACAGAAAGTTTTCCAGCTATTAGTTTCTACCTGTAAAAAACTCTTTTTAACCCAATACCTAACTTCCACATCTATTATTGATACGTAGACCAACAAAAAAAAAACAGAGTTTAAATCTAAGAAAATACCTGCCAAACGTCCACAGGTTTCACAAGCCATGAAGTCCACCAATCCCATGGTTTAAGAGGGCCAAGTGTATAATGAATAACACGGAGTTCTTTTGCATCTACCATCCACTGCATATAAGACATATTTAAATAATGATTAGCATAATCTCTTCAACATCTTTTAAAAACATAAATTAAAAGTTCTTATGAGAGAGTATACAACTATACAATCTCCACAGAACCCCTCATATAAGGCAAAAAGCCTAAATTGTTTACTACGTATAGACGAAGCATAAGAAATTAAGAATTACCTTGTTTGCAAGCATGTAAAGTCCAACATCTGCATTATAAAGAGTAGAAAGTCTTTCCATATCTGGAACTGGTTTAGAGTTCACTACTTCGGCAGATATTTTAGGATCAAACACGCGTGCACTCTCAAATCCAGTATAATAGGAGTTAAGAAAACCCTGGTCACCTAAAAATAAAAGAACATGTAAATGGAGAAAGAGATGGAGGGAAGTTAAAACTTTCTAGAACAACCAATAGAGATGACAATTTCAAGTTTTCAACCAGTTTACACATTGCCTAATAAATACTTTTTAAACAAAAACAAATGAATAGGTTGATTTGGGCTATGTTTCATCTCTAACGTCTCAAGCAGGTAAATTCAAAAAATTTAGTCAAAAGGAATGCACATAGTTTTTGTTTCATACAACTTCTTGGACCATTTTATTCCAGATAAGTACATAACTAGATTACTAAGTCTTGCAATTAAAGCTAACACACTAATTATCTGTGAAAATTGAGATTTAATTTTTGATGGACAAAAGATACTTCACGGCAACTGGCCAGCTTCAACAGTTTGAAACCGTGCCACACCCATTCTGACTGAACATAATACACAATCCCGCACATCCATTTGACCCCTTCAACAACAAACATATATATGAAACTTGATAAGGGAACCAGACTCAATACTAGGGGCTTGATTGAGTACATGAATACTAAAGGACTACTGTAATTTCACAGATGAACAGTTGATTTTACTTCGAATAAGCAATATCTTCTTACAGATATGAAAAACCCAAAAAAATGATTTTCAAAGAAAGAAATAGCAAGGGATATCCAATAATATATATTCGGAAAAAAAGGATGGTAAAAAGAACATTACACCTATTTCCAGTAATGAAACAGATAGTTAACTTATACTCCCCTGTTCCAAATTATAAACGCAATAACTTCCGATTCTTAGTTTCAAGTGTTGATTACAATACTATCATATTTGGGAACTTTCAAGCTAAATGTACCTATTTACCGAAATCTGTTGTTACAAACTTTGATGTCACCAAAGGTCTTATCTTTTGGGAAGACAATTTATACCTTCCACATTAATTTTAACCAAAAAGCAAGAGAGAAGGTACTGAACAACATTGCTTCAACTAAACTTAAAGTTTTTAAACACTAGGCAGAGCGGCTCATGACGTGTGTGAACTTAATGGTAGAATTGGAAACTTTGGCCCATCTACCTCATGAATGGGTCCATTTAGGCCAAGTTTCATCCTCAACGTATCAAGGGGTTAAATATTCAGGAAAATCTGTATTGGTCGAAGGGTCAAACATATTAAAATACTACTAATATCTAATGCATACAACCTTTTAAATCACTTTTTTTATATTCAAATTGTAATAATAGCGTATATGTACTCATAATTAGCTTACTAATTATTCATTGAAGATGTAAAAACAATAGGGCAAACAGTGTTTTGGGGCAACCCAACCACACTTGACCAATTTGACATGTAGAAGAAGTTACCCATTCTGACCCGTTACCAGATTTGTCCATACCTAATTCTGCCGTATCAACAAAGGTTTCAGGCATATATACAGAAAGAGAAAACATACCTCCAGTATAAGAATACATTGTCGTCACTTTGCTAACCATATCCTTGAATAGCTCTTCAGATGGTTCAACCACCATAACACCCGAATTCAGCCTCTCTGAATGCTTTAAGTTGGCACAAAATTTTCCGCATTTGAATAAATCATCGATGTTCTTAACCACAATTGTATCAGCATCAAGGTACACCACTGCAGTATTTCAGAGGCAAGTTAACATACATAAGCGACAGCACAAAAGAACATTCAAGATTGTAAACGATAATAGTTATGTACAGTAGTAAATAGTAGTTTCCGTACTTTGAACAACCTGCCAGTGCCCATCAGGTGTCTAACACCCTAAGACACGTTATAACTATTGGGATGTTTTCTCTCCCAAGATTACTAAATTTCAGACAAGGCTTTCTCTTTTAATATTTGTTCTCTCATATCATCAACAGAAGGCTAAAACACTAAAGTATACTCTATCTTTACAGTTCATATACACACACAAACACATAGAAGTATAGAACTACATGCGTATATACATCCACATATACGAACACAATATCATTTTCCATGCGAAAGATAATAGCTAACAGATTAAACTGCTGTTGAATGTCAACACACAGACAGAGAAAACCATATTAAAATATTAAATTTCATCAAGAAGTACTTCAAGTACGTGATCTACTAATCTACTGTTAGTCAAAATAGGTTAAAAATGAGCACCCTCTCTCATCCTTGGATCCAGTAAGGTTCTATTACTAAATATTGATAGCTGTAGATCGGTTCTAAATGACAATACAGCGTACATTCAAACAGACAAATACTACACACCCACAAACTCTTCCTGGCCAATAATACACACGGCTATCAAACTCTAGTTCCATTTACAACTTACAAGAAAATATTGACACAAGGATTTACAACTTACAAGAAAATATTGACACAAGGACTCTTAATATAATTGAAACAGTACCTATAAAAGTAGGCAATAGATTAAAAATACCATCCTAAGTTCATACATGGGATGTACACAACTCAGTCAAACTGAATAAACTTTGCCAGTTGGCCCCAAATAAGTCGACAAGCAGGTTTTTTATATTTTTAAATTATCATATACGGCTTGGTTTGTGGTTTGAAGGTCTTAAACGGCCTCTTAGAAAGTAACAAGTCGTATATATTGACATCAAACTTTAAAAATATATATGTCTGACCGAATTGGTTTAACATATCAATATTTAGAGAACATGCAGGTTCAAGACCCAAATTTTTGCATTCTAAACACTTTTTAGTTCAACTTATTTTCTTATTTCATATCTTCAAAATTCAAACCAAATTTTCCAAATTTAACCAGCCTGTGTTTATTCAATATTTCAATCCTATAATTCCCTAATCTTTAACCTTCATACTTCTTCAATTACTCTTAGTTTAGAAGATAACCTAGAAAGAAAGATAAATAAATAACTTAATGAAGCCCAAACTGCCTTGGCCGATTTAACGGATCAGTCTGCAACTTAAATTTGGCCAGTTTGGTTATGAAAGTGTCAAACTCAGATATTTGGCCAACATTTTTGTGCCCAAACCGAAGTACCAAACCATGCACATTCCTCTACCAACCACTTGTATAACACAATGCATGGTCAAACAAGCAACATAATGTTTTAATAAGCTCAAATAAAGTCAATAGGGTTCTACTTATGGGGAGCACTTGTAAGGTTGGAAAGTCATACTAATGGTCAAACATGTAAGCAAGCAACATAATGTTTTAATAAGCTCAAAGAAAGTCAATAGGGTTCTACTTATGGGGAGCACTTGCAAGGTTGGAAAGTCATACTAGTAAGTAGATCAGTCTATTAGCTGCTTTAACAAGGGGGTGGGAAGAGAGAGACACATTGAACAATGAAGTGTGCTCCACTGCTCCTAGCTATTTGGTCCAATACTCGTAAATCAATTTGCACAAAAGCAGGGTCAGAAAACTTAGTAATGCATATATGCATCATGTGTCAATATGAAAGTTGCCCAAAACTAACAACAATATATAATTTCATATCATATTGTATAAGCATGTGAAGAAGATCTGTCTATCATACCAAAAGATAGCTATTGTATTGACACTATGTGACTGGCAGCCTGAACAACTGATGTATAAAAAAGAATATTATAGAACTGTTACAGATTGGTATATAAAGACTCAGATCTCTTGATAAATATGTTACATACGACCTGAGCCCTTTATAAATATGAAATGTATATATATCTCATTCTATTAACACTCATAGTACCCGATCCAAGTTAAATTGTAACAAGTTGTTAGGCTTGGGACACCTATTCTATTCTTTAGTTTTTGTTAATGAAGAAAGGAAAGGAAAGGGGAGGGGAACAAATCAGCCCAATTTTGAGAGGAAAGATGTTGAAACAATTTACACTGTAACTTCTCCTCCCCTCTCCTCTCCTTTCCACCATTTAAAAAATCTTAAGAATGCATTTTCTAAATTTTCTCTTCCCATTCTTTTCCTTTCTTCATTAAAATTTTTTAAGCAATACAGTAGTGTTTGTTATTACTACATAGTTCATAGTGTTCAGAAATGCTTAATACTTAAACTCAGAAGTGATCAACCATTCTACTTATTTAAAAGAATAGTGTTACCTTTCTTGTAATCAGTCATGTTAAATATTTTGAGCTTCGTGTAAACACCCCAAAACCTTGTCGGTCGAACTTGATTAGGGTTGTTCAATAGACTGATTGGTGTCACAATCCAGCCATCAGCCTGCATAGTTAATCCCATAAACATATTTAGCCCTCAAGGATGATAATAATAATAGAATGTATAACTTCAAAGCTGCAAAACTGTATATAGAACATATTTTTCTACACCGTAAGACTGTAAGTCCATAACTTGCACCTTCATTTCCTAATTATTATTACAGCTAAATCCATGGCAACCATTAAGCTTACCACCCTTATTTCGAAGAAAATGAGGGTAACTTTCAAAATCTCAATCGTATGTATCGAAGTTTTAATATTCCAACTGTATGTATAAAAACTTGACAAGTTTAAATATTTCCGCACACTGGCGGGAAAATAAAAAATCCATATTAATAACCATTTGATTCAAGAGTAGCTTTTTTCGTTACAAGTAAAATTGCTCATCATACCCATAAACAACGAACTCTACAATCACCTTTTACTTTCCAGTTATTAGCTTTGGCTTTCGTTTTCATTTCCTCATTTTGTCATTTCCATAAAACCGTCATACACTCTGTATGCTACAAAATTCCCCATACAACTAAGATAACTCAATTCTATGCTCTACAAGTAAAACCATTCAAAATCCAAAACATATACCTTAATGATTCCAAACACACACACACACAGTAAATCTACAACTTTAGTCGATAAAAGATAGATAGAATATGCATTAGGGTTGTTTGCATAAAAAAGCAACAAACTTTGTATGGATTCCCAAATCTAGAAATTAAGTATAAGAATGATCTAAAATAGAAATTAACTTTCGATTCTTATCAATTGTCGAAACTCTTTTTTTCTTTTTAGAACGGCAGTTTATCCTACTCCTACTCCTAAACTACACGAATTCCTAGGATGCAACTTATAACTAATAAAATTCAAAAGTTACTTTCTATTTTCGATAATTCTTATACTTGATTTCTAGATTCGAGAATTCATAAAATCGTCCGTTGGCCGTTGCTATTTTATGTCTTACTACATATAATTCATATAACCGTTATATTATAACATAATAACAATCAATACAAAATCATAGAATTAAATAAAAATATATAAAAATAAGTAAAGAGAATAGAAAGAAGAAGACCTTAAGGAGGTTCTTAGCGTAATTTGAAACGCCATCGGAGACCAAAACGACCATAACTCGAGTCGTTTTAGTGTTACGGAGAGACTTGCCTAACACACGAACTCCAAGTACAAATTCATCACCATATAAAAGTGTCACATATGCTTCTTCTTCTTCTTTTGATGATCCAGCTGGAGCTCCTTCCACAATTATCTCATTTAATAATAATAATAATAATCCTACTAACCCAAACCCTAATCTCCTCAATTTCATTTTTTAATCTAATAGTCTGATTATTAAGAGATTATAAGGAGATTAGAAATGAGGTTTTGTTATAAAATAAGATATTATTGTGTTTTTAATCTTTTTAAGTTTTTTGGCATTATTTTGGGGGTTTATGATAGAAATTGTGGCAACTGAATTTTTGGTGGGTTTTTTGAGAATTTGATTTTGATTTTGATTTTTGATGAAATTTTGGATGTTGTGTTTTTGTTGTAAGTGGGAATGAATGAGACTTTGAAGAAGCGTCAAAAGTGGCAACTATTTTTTCAATTTTTAATTTTAATAAATATTATGGGATATTCGTTTTTAATCATTTTCCTAATAATAAAAACTCCATCAAGCGAGTGTGGTTTGCAACTTTGCATCATCTATATATCATGATCCGATCTGGGTTTCACGTGGCTTTTCTTATTAATTATTTGAGTTTCAGATACAGATGTTTATATACATGTTTATATAGTTAGTGCATCAGCATCTATGATTTGTATGTGAAAATAGAAATGATCTAATCCGTCTTTCATTTGTAAAACATACACAGTCTTAACAAAAAAAAAAAAAAAACTTTTTGCAAAATACTTTTTATCAATGACGGATCCAGAAAACTTGTTAACGGGAACACTTTCTACTAAAGTGGTAATATAAAAAATTTAGATAATGATTTTGGATTAAAACAATCAAGAAAATACAAAATTCACTATCACTAAGTGACGTATGATATACTCGATAAAACACACATTTCATTGCCATTACACTGATTCATGATTTATTCTATGTATCCCTTTCTCTTAATTACATCAAATAAATACATATTATTTCATTAACACACTAGCATAAAACATACAAAATATCTCACTTGATTACATAAAAGTAAAACTAGATATCAAAACAAAATCAACATACAAATTATTTTTCATTGAAAAATTACGGTATTATGTACTTAATTGACTATTACTATAAAAGTTTAAGTGTGTTACATATGAAGTAGATAAGTTTATTTCATTAAAATTGTACAATTATATCATGGGACAAACTTATCAACTTAAAAACATATTTTATATTTACCGAAAATTTGTTTTTAAGCTGGTCTACTGGTGTACGGGCTAAGAAATGTAACATATAATGGGCTATTGGAAAAGTTGAGAGTTGGCCTAAGACCCCTTCTAAAGCTCTACTTCATTGGTTATTTAGATCCCCATCTACCTCTTACCTTTGTACGTGTAATAATGGATCAGTGAATAACATAAATATAACAAGTAGCGGTTAGGGATGTGCATGTTTTGGTCCAAACCGGCTAAACCATTTAAACCGAGGTAATTGGACGGATTAGTCGGTTTGAAATCAAAATTTAAAACCGTCAGTTTATTTTATTCGCAAACCATTCGTATGGTTTGGTTTTGTTTTAGATACTATACAATCCGAAAAACCAAACCGGACCATTTAATTATAATAATTGTAAGTTTATATTTATGTTAATAGTTGATAATGTAAACTATATATACTTACTATTTGTTAAAGATGTAGACTTTATATCATATCTTAAATTGTTATGTTTGTTTTCCTTAATAAGGCTTATAAATATTTTGTTATGTCATGATATCGAATCTTAAATGCTACGTATTATAATATGCTTTTATACATTTTTTTTAAAAAAAATTAAAAACCATTTAACCGTCCAAACCAAACCGGTTTAATTGGTAGTGGTTGGTTTGGTTTGACATAGCAATTTGGACGGATTGGTTTGAAAAATCGCTAAACCGTATGTATTGGTTTGGTTGAGATTTTAGGCTAAAATCGTCCAAACCAGACCATGCATCCCTAGTAGCCGTGTGGGCTTAAGGTTTTTGAAGGTCTCAAACTAGATTAATTTAGAAAACCTAGTTTATTAGCATATAGTTAAAGTAAACTCCAAAAAAAAAAGCTCGACTTTTATTATTTAATCACTAGTAATAAAAAAAAATATAGATGTTGATGCAAAACCAAAAGGGTGTTATTGCAATGTAAATTATATAATGATATTTTGTCTAAAATTTAAACATTAAGTCTAATATACATAATATTGAGACCGTAGAATTTTAAGAGTCTGATCGTCTAGTCTCATAATACTATTGAATCACCTCTGCAAGTAGGTAACAAAAGTTAAAAATAATATACATTTGGCCATTCAGCTATTCTATAAAACAAAGCTATTATTATTATTATTATTATTATTATTATTATTATTATTATTATTATTATTATTATTATTATTATTATATTCTTGAACTAAAAATTTAAATAGAGACATGAAGAAACAAGTCTAGGGACGCATGTATGTTTAACGGGAAAGAGCAAATTATGTTCAAATTCCAAGGATTTGTTGTAAAACAACGTAATAGCAAAGTATAACATAATATATAACAACAATAGAATGAACAATAGAGAGAATAAATGATTATTTCATTGATATGATAATTCAACATACATGAGCCACTATATATAGGCTTCATATTACTAATACAACTAATACATACATAATGATGAATATAAATATATCGGGAGTTTTAGTATGTGGATAGCCACATTGATGAATTCATAACACTCCCTCTTTGCTATCCACTAGTTTAAAGAGTATGCCTTGTTAAAATCTTACTAGGAAAAACTCAATGGGACAAAAACCTAGTGAAGGAAAATGAGTACATAGTTCTTTCGATACGCTTAAGGATGTTGCCTCATTAAAAACCTTGTCAGGAAAACCCAATGGGACAAAACCATGGCCAAGGGAAAAAGAGTGCAACGCGTATCTTCTCCCCCCAATGATCACATCACTTAAGCTCCTTGAGTCAATAATATCACGAATAAGCTTCATTTGATATACAACTTCAGTAGTTGAAAACATTCATGCTGCATTATCTTTATGTTGATCTGTCAATTCACTTGTAATATATGATAACGTTGAATGTCAACACTTATAATAAATATCCGTTTGTAATCGATCATCCTGCATAATCAAAACAAACTAAAACTACTTTGATAGGTTAGTATAATGTAAAATTATACATTTGATATCTTGAGGGTAATAAAACATATGTTTACCCGTTTAATGCATTCTCATAAGATAAGATCTCCATCTTCTCAGCAAATTACAATATATGTGTACATTACTGATACATGAATGTTACTCAAATATGATCTTTTAAACCGAGAACTTTATCTCCATTCTTGTAGAAGAAAAGTGTTCATTATCCATATCAAATGACAATATATACAAACCATTTAAGTATAATCCATGAAACTATATCTTTCTCAAGAATGTTTATATACATCATATATCACCCTTAGTAACTATTTCATTGCTAAGATTTACATTTTAGAAAATTGTTTTCTCATAATCTTTTAAATATAGAAATTTCATAGAGATCTTTTATGTTCACATATATTCAAGTACTTATCTCAATGATATCCTTAGGCAAATATAATAGCATGAAGCTCAATATTAACCGAAGAGACTTTACAAAATGCACATTGTTATGTTGAAATATAGCACTCCCTCTAATAATCACATTATTTGAACCATTATCATCGGCACAAACTAATATCAAAACTATCACTTTGATTTAACCGTAATTAATGCCTTGATATGATATACATTTATTTTATTCTCGAGTTCAAATATTATTCTTTTGCATGTCGTTCATATATCACATTTAACGATTAAACATACATCATACATTTCATTTAGATATATCACAGTACCTAAGTTAGGCCTAACCAACTTCATATTGAATGATGCATTATTTGGATGTATCATCGGCCACAAATATTAGTACTTCAATAACACTTATAAACCAACATTATGATCATTATTTTGAACATTAAAGGGGCATTTTTAGCATTAACTGACTTTATAAGCATGAGCGTCATTTATCTATACAAAATATATTATCTTTATTTGCTTTCATGACGCACAGTAATTTCATCATTGAGATTTCTAATTTATAAACCAAGACAAATTTTGTCTTTAGTTCCTCATATATATTTTTTTATGTATTCAATCTCCATATGACACTCCTCTGAGTTTCATTGATATTCCGATCATGATTATATCATATTCAAATCCGGATTTCTTTATAGAGTTTCATAGGAAAACATAATATAGTAACTTATATGAAACTTTTCAATGGATATACTCTACGGTAAGGGTCGTCCATATACCAAATATGATCAAATAATATTTACGATCTTTTTAACATATGTTTTATGTTTTTCATATCACGAGATATGCGCCATGCATTTTACATCCCTCGTGCAATCTCGATATCAAATGAGCCCTATTCATATATTGTTTAGACACGAAAAATTTTCTCACATTGCCAGACTTTTAATTTATCAATAGTTGCTTCCACCATATATATATTTTTACACTTTCAAGTGCTTGGACTTTATGTCCCAAACTACTAGCGTCTTTTCATCTTAGCCAATCATCTATATCATATCAATTTATGTGCATGCATGCTTTCAAGATCCTCACCATTAGTCATACACTTAACACTATCATATTCAATCAAACTCGACGTCGTTTTTATGTATTTTCGATTCCACACGTCTCCAGACATAGTCACAATTTATTGAGATCTCATTTGTTCCAGGTAACCGGGTTTTATTTAAAACCTTTATGTCTAGTTACTCATCAATAATTATAATGGGGTCTTTCATACCTAAAATTTGACCATCTCAATTTCTTGCTCCTTTCTTCCAGGATTTTTATTTGGAATCGACTTTTCTACCACTTTCAAATGTGCGTAGACTCATTACCAATAGGAGCATTAGCAGCTTTTTGGTTCATTTACATTGCTGGCAATTACTAAATCATGTGAATGAATTATCCCACAAACTTTAAATTTATATTCATTGATGTGAGGATCTTGATAATTCATTTTTACTCATTTCAACAGCTGCTTTTCATTTTTCCCTAATATTGGGAACATCTCCTCATAATGTTGGAAAAACTAAATCATATCAATGAGAAACATAAGCCACAAACAAATGTTCCAATGATGGCTTTATTTAATACGTACACCTATTTTATGTTTTAACTCATACCCAAAACAACCATATTAGTGTCTAGTATGATCATACAGTTTCGACAGTTTCGAACTGAATCAAAGCATAAGCTTACACACTTCCAAGGCACGGTTATTTTCCCAATATTATTTCCAACATTCTTTTAAGTTTCATCTATGTGCGTTGTGGTGGAGCAACTTTAACATATATCGCACAACTAAAAACTCTTATATGAGAGGTTTCTGATCATAAACCAAATTTAATGGGGAGGAAATACGATAAATAATTGGCATGACGCGAATTCATATATTTTCATGTTAGATAACATGGCCCTAATGCAAGTTACTAAATTTGCTCTCAAATTATCATTATAAAATTAACTGTTATTGTCAATTATGGTCAAATATGGAACATGCTCTCAATCTTATAAGATGAGAAGTTAATTACACAAACTTTCATGTTGCGACTTTAATGACCCATTTAGACGATGCATTTTAAAACGTTAAATGGTCCTTTGGACGATGTATAGGCCTACATACATCTCCTTTGCTTATGTTCCAATAAGGTATTCAATCCTTATTAAACTTGGCATATACATTCTTATAGAGCAAATAACTACAATTTAGATAAACACTTCCTCTTGATTATATTTTGCATTATCATTGACCCGAGATGGTCTATTCGGACATGCCAATAAATTCAACGATCATGGTCTACAAACATTCATTTAGACCAATATATGCTTGGTAGCTAAATGTATTATCATATTTAAAACATTAAGATTTATAGTAAATGAAATTACTCTTTATAACACATATAAATCACATAAAGGAAAACAATCTTCATACCATCACAACCAAATTCATAAACGACGTTTTAGTCTACATATTCGATCTTAATAGGTAAGAAACGATTATTATATTTATCATCAATAATCTTGTATCCATATAGAGTTAACCACCAATATATATATCCATATAACTTTTATTCTCATACACTCACATACGGTCAATTATCCTAACCCACGGGGTTAGCAACATGAATACCAATTTTGGTCACCAATTAATGTTCTGTTAAACTCATTAGTAATTCTTTTTCTCCATAAGCACAATAACAGGCAATATAGATTTTATAAACTTTTATGCAAATCATCTATACTATCTTATCAAGCATTTTGGCTTTTTTAAAAAATCTCAGTTCATGATTTAAAGTACCTAAAATACCCCTTTTCTAGAAAACTATGGAAAACCAATTAGGAAAAGAAATATAGAGCGTACAGGATGCAGGGCGATGGTGAAATTTGATGCCATAGGTGAAAAAGGGTATTTCAGACTCGCAGTTTTCGAAGAAATACACAACCACCTAATGGTTCCGCCTCAATACAGACACCTATCAAAGCAGGAAAGGCAGCTCAAATATGCCGAACAACTGTTTGTGTACTATGCATCAGTATGCAATATAGGACCAACCAAGGCACACCAGCTTTATAGTAGCATGAAAGGATGTGACGAAAATGTCAATGGAACTGTAAACGATTTCAGGAATTGGTCACGGGACTTGAATGTTTATATTAGTGAAAGCGATTCACAAATGCTGATAAACAAAATGGAAGAAAAGAAAGAGTATTTCCCCGGTTTTTCGTTCTACTACATGGCTAAAGATAGCTTGTTGCACTTGTTGTTTTGGGCAGATGAAGTTGCCAGGTGCAACTACAAGGAGTTCAATGACTTTAAGTCATTTGATGCCACATACCAAACAAACAGGTTTCTATTTTTCTTTTTTATTTTTTTTTTTAAATCTTGAAAATAGAAGAAAACGCATTCTGATCAAGTTATCAAGTGTGAATGCTTACACTAGCCAAGTCGTATAACAATAACAACATTCACATGATCTTTTTGTCGATAGATGCAACACGATGTTTGTGCCTTTCACTAGCATAGATAACCGCGGTAAATGTGTTACATTTGGAGCGGGGATCATACACGATGAAAGGCAGAAACTTACACTTAGCTGCTTAATTGTTTCATGGAGGCATTCGGTAAAAAGCCGATTATGGTGGTGACTGATAAAGACAAATCCATGGAAATAGCCATAAGGAATATATTTAAAACAACCAAACATAGGTTGTGCATGTGCACTGGCGGATCCATATACACTCTATGGGGTCATTGGACCACCCTTGGCATAAATTTAAAAGAGCCTGAATAAAATTTTAATTGAACCTCCTTACAATTTTTGAATGACCCCCATTAGAATTGTGAAAGAAAAGAAAGCCCAATTGTGAATATACTCTCTGCATGCCTAAGTAAAGCTCTTGATTGTTGTTTGACTTCTTTCTTTTTCAGCTTTCCCTTGATAAATTGGTAAGGTATTCGTTATTTAGGGTTTTTGTTTATGGTATTTTTGAATATCTTGATTCATGGGTGATGAATGTTATTAGTGAAATTAATTAATAGGTGGTGTATCTGATGTGTGTACACGATGATTTATGAGGAAAAGTAACATTTAATATTAGTATGTGGTCACATATGAATGGAGAGTGAACCTTTATAGGTATATTTAATAGGAAGTGATATTTATACAACGGAAATTCGCCATCTACAATAAACGTATAAACTTTAATGCACAGGATACAACTGAATAATGCAGAGATTGTTGTAGATGTGTAATTTTTGTTGTAGCAAAATCATTTCCCATATCTAATTACTTTTTCCTGTCCTTTATTTTAACACTCTGGAGCAAGTACATTATATATATCTATTTATTCTATATTTGCCTTACGATTACAATGTAAAGGTTGAAACTTGGTCAAGAAGTATTGTAACAATTACTACCCTTTAAAAGTATTATTCTTTTATTTATGTTTTTATGTTGCATTTGTGACCCGACCATTAACCCGACCCGTTATAGTCTTTTTTTACATTTCCTAGCTTCAACCAAGTCATTGTAACAATCTCAACGACCCCCATGACTTAAATTCCTGGATCCGCCACTATGCATGTGGCACATTACACAGAAGTTGCCAACCAAGGTATGATTCCATTGACTCTGTTTTTAGATTAACAGAACCGAGCATTAGATTAACACAATCGAGCATTAGATTGCAGTATAAGCAGAAGTATAAACATCCCTTAAAAAATATAAACACAACTCCCTATCACAGGTTAAGGACGCGATTCTAAGTATTGAAGATGAAGCAGAAAGAGATTTTAAACAACGATTTGACAGTATTGTATGGAACATGCACATGGAACCGAAAGAATTTGAGGGATAATGGGGACAATTAATGGTTGATTTTCTCACTGACGAATGATAGTTGTTTTAAACACATGTTCCAGATTAGGTCCTCCTGGATACCGACTTATTTTATCGACACCTCAATGTTTGGGCTCATGCGAACGACCCCAAGATCTAAAAGTGAGAATGCCTTCTTCTCCCATTTCACAAGATCGGTTTCAAACTTGGTCAACTTTGTGAGTGGGTTCGAATCGGTGATGCTGAAGCAAAGGTCAAAGCAAGAGGATTTGGATGCCAAGACAATTAAAACCACCAGAGAGTATTGCACAAAGCTCAAAATTGAAAGGCATGCTGCAAAGGTGTATACACACACGATGTTTGAGGTGATTTAGAACGAGATTGAGGTCGCTCTATATTCGTGTTCATTGGCAGGGATGACTATAGAGGAGTCTGGGCAAGTTTCTGTCATACCAGAGAATCGGCAAGATTAAAAGACTGTGCAATACAAGGTAAATGAAAGTATGCTTTGTTGCTACAGATTGATTATAGTTATTTATACATATAAATAAATCATTCTTAGTTTATATATAACTAGCATATCAACCCGCGTAATACGCGGGTAACTTAAAAAAAGTATGTTATGGCAAAATTGTTTAGATGACAGGAATGTAA
The DNA here is from genome assembly GCF_010389155.1 of Erigeron canadensis. Taxonomy (NCBI): domain Eukaryota; kingdom Viridiplantae; phylum Streptophyta; class Magnoliopsida; order Asterales; family Asteraceae; genus Erigeron; species Erigeron canadensis. The sequence goes on from NC_057761.1 coordinate 23,109,947, forward strand.
AAGATCATGTATAAATTGTTAGAATTTTAAAAATATAATATAAATATTCTTTTTTAAATAGCTTCATAGAAGACAAAAGTAAATATTAGTTATGTTTAAAGATATCAAACTATGAAAAAAATCAAATGGTAGAAAATTATGACATCATTAAAAAAAAGAAAATGGTTAAGAAAAGATTTGGAAGTATTAAATAAGTTATTTTTTTAAAGATGATGATGTAATCACAATTCTCTTTTATTTAATATAGAGATATGCAATTCTGTCGGTGGTGAAGGTACATCATAACCATGAGGATGGCTTGGTAACATGTACATGTAGACACTACCTAAGGTTTGGTCTTTTGTGCCGACATTGTTTTTGGGTCTTCAATTTCATCTGGAATATCAATGAGATTCCAGAAAGATACATCAACTGACGTTGGACGAAAGATATCATAGAGATCACGAAAAAACAAATATGGTAATGCAAATGCTGGTGTTCAAAAGTTTGTTCATGAAATATATACAGCCGTAGAAGATTGCAACGATAACCTTGTACCCGATGAGAAACTGCACGAAGAATATATTGAAAAGGTTAAAGCATTGAAGAGTGATGTTGAGAAGAAAGTGCAAAAGACACCAAAGAAGAGGAAGGAAGATACTATGGCAGATATGATTGGGACCAGGAGGCATGACGAAATCCTTATAAACAACCCACCATTCGGATCATACAAAGGCTGTGCGAAAAAAAGACGAATAATGGGAGGCAAAGAGGTGGGAATAAAAGAAAGCCAGAAGAGAAAGAAGATCTGTATCAACTGTGGAGGTACAAAACACAATGCAAGGATGTGCGGTAAAGAACGAGTTACAAAGAAACAAATCACTTCAACCGAGGCTGAGTAACACGAGAATCTTCTTCTACCTTGGGAGGACGTCTATGACCCTTTTTAACAAGCAACTTAGACAAGACTACATTATCAACATCTTTTGCAGCTTCATTCTCAACCTCAAGCCATCCTCACGGTTATGATGTAATTCACCACCGACAGAAATGCATATTATATATAAACTAAGAATGATTTTTTTTTTATATGTATAAATAATTAATCAATCTGTAGCAACAAAATATAGTTTCATTTACCTTGTGTTGCACAGTCTTTGAATCTTGCCGATTCTCTAGTATGACAGAAACTTGCCCAGACTCCTCTGTAGTCATCCCTGCCAATGAACACGAATATACAGCGGCCTCAATCTCCTTCTGAATCACCTCAAACATCGTGTGTATACACCTTTGCAACATGCCTTTCAATTTTAAGCTTTGTGCAATACTCTCTGGTGGTTTTAATTGTCTTGGCATCCAAATCCTCATGCTTTGACCTTTGCTCCAGCATCGCCGATTCGAACCCACTCATAAAGTTGACCAAGTTTGAACCCGATTTTGTGAAATGGGAGAAGAAGGAATTCTCACTTTCAGATCTTGAGCTCGTTCGCATGAGCCCAAACATTGAGGTGTCAATATAATAAGCCGGTATCCAAGAGGACCTAATCTAGAACATGTGTTTAAACCAGCTATCATTCGTCAGTGAGAAATCGACCATCAACTGTCCCCATTTTTCCTCAAATTCTTTTGGTTCCATGTGCATGTTCCATACAATACTGTCAAATCGTTGTTTAAAATCTCTTTATGCTTCATCTTCAATACATGGAATCGCGTCCTTAACCTGTGATAAGGAGTTGTGTTTGTATTTTTGAAGAGATGTTTATACTTCTGCTTATACTCCAATCTAATGCTCGGTTCTGTTACAGAGTCAATGGAATCATACCTTGGTTGGCAGCTTCTGTGTAATGTGCTACATGCACAACCTGTGTTTGGCTGTTTTAAATACATTCCTTATGGCTATTTCCATGGATTTGTCTTGATCAGTCACCACCATAATCGGCTCTTCACCGAATGCCTCCATGTAACAATTAAGCAGCCAAGTGTAAGTTTCTGCCTTTTCATCGCGTATGAGCCCCGCTCCAAATGTAACACATTTACCGTGGTTATTTATGCCAGTGAAAGACACAAATATCATGTTGCATATGTCGACAAAAAGATCATGTGAATGTTTTTATTGTTTTACGACTCACCAGTGTAAGCATTCACACTTGATAACTTGATTACAATGCGTTTTCTTCTATTTTCAGGAATTTAAAAAGAAAAAGAAAAAAGAAAAAGAGAAATAGAAACCTGTTTGTTTGGTATGTGGCATCAAATGACATAAAGTAATTGAACTCCTTGTAGTTGCACCTGGCAACTTCATTTGCCCAAAACAACGAGTGCAACACGCTATCTTCAGCCTTGTAGTAGAAAGGAAAACCGGGGAAATACTTTTTCTTTTCTTCCATTTTGTTTATCAGCATTTGTTAATCGCTTTCACTGCTATAAACATTCAAGTCCCGTGACCAATTCCTGAAATCATTTACAGTTCCATTGACATTTTCGTCATAATCTTTCATGCTACTATAAAGCTGGTGTGCCTTGGTTGGTCCTATATTGCATACTGATGCGTTGTACACAAACAGTTGTTCGACATATTTGAGTTGCCTTTTCTGCTTTGGTAGGTGTCTGTATTGAGGCGGAAGAATTAGGTGGTTGTGTATTTCTTCGAAAACAGCGAGCCTGAAACACCCTTTTTCACCTATGACATCAAATCTCACCATCGCCCTGCATCCTGTACGCTCTATATTGCTTTTCCTAATTGGTTTTCCACAGTTTTCTAGAATGTCCACTTTAATTTTTGGTGGTTTCCAACTCTACTCCATATATACCACTTCTGGTATATCCTCCCACTTCTGGATTTCCACAGTTTTCTAGCCTGAAACACCCTTTTTCACCTATGGCATCAAATCCTGCCCTATAGTAGTTTTAGCGTAACATTTGAACTGCCAACACCTATGTCATAACCTGCGACACGCAGTTCCTATCAGTCATTTTAATCAAACACTTTATGAGCAAAGACAGATTAATCAATTAAATACAACTCTTCAATCAATAATAACACGATTCCATACAATCCTTCTTTCATCGAATTCATTAAGCTATACAAACATCCTGTGTTTCACACTCTAAGCATATTGATCATCAACAAGTTTTATTCAAAACTCCAAATAATCACGGTTCCACTAAAACTAACTGTCATTAAGCAATAAAATACGATTAATAATATGATTCGGTACAATCCTTCTTTCACTAACACATACAAACACCTTGTGTTTCACATTCTAAGCATATCGAGTAGGGATGAGCAAATGACCCGAAAACCCGTGACCCGACCCGAACCGACCCGCCCGACTGCATAACGGGTCGGGTTTCGGTTCAACTTTTAATGGATTTTTGGTTCTCGGGTCGGGTCGGTTCAAAACCGGCAAAACCCGTCAAACCCGGCTGAACCCGAAATAGTTGCAGGAAATGGTGCCCGAGCCTATCTTCACCCTCTTCTTTCTTTTCATTGTAAGTTTATATATATTAAAAAATAAAAGTAAGAGCAAAAGACTCATGGATGAACATGCCTCAATTCTGTATATATATAAGCTTTCATTTTCATAGAGATGGTGTTTCAACTTATGAGAGAGAGTAAGTATGGATAGTAAAGACATTGCTTTTCCTTTATCTTCATATATATTTTTTTATTGAAGAGCTAGATTGAAGTTGTTGGATAAGATAAAGGTTGGAATAGAAATGTAGTTGTTGAGAGATATATACAAACGAATGTGACGATCTAGATTGAAGTAAGAAGAGGGTTCTCATATTTTGAGATATGTGAAAGTAAAGATAGAGTAAAAAAGTCAAACACAAACAACGTAAACTTTTATGTACAAACATTTATTTTATTCTATAATATAACATATATGGAAAGCAAATAAAAGGAAAACAATAAAGTAAATCTTGACTAAACTTAAATACGTGTAACAACCATATAGTTTTGGGTCACATCCACAGCTGTAAACATTATCTTTAAAATTTTAACACATATCTCAAAAAGGTTTATCTGATTTTCAATCTCAAAGCAAAATATCATCAACTTCTTTGAGAAAAACCTACAACAAAAACCTAATATACATGAAAAGAGAGTGCTAAATTCTCATCACTTACATCGCGGAGCTTTTATCTTCTTATTCATCTTGCGAATCAAAAACCCAAAACAACAACTTGCACAAAACATGACATCCGTTTAGATGTCTTAATTTACAAAATGTTTTCTTTCAAATACATATATGAAGATATATACAATAGATTGCAGCAATGATTAGTTCATCGTTGGGCAACCTCGAGGCCATTAAAATAGTCATATTATTGCAGCAAACCATCAATTTTTGGTTTTTCTCGGTTAAACCCGAGCCCGACCCGGTTGAAACCGGGACCGAACCGACCCGCCCGTGGAGTCAACGGGCCGGGTCTCGGTTCCATTTTTCAAGCATTTTCGGGTCACGGGTATTGACGGTTCGGGTCGGGTTGGGCCGGTTTTCAACCCGTACACATCCCTAATATCGAGTATCAAACATTTTGAATCAAACCTACAAATAATCACAATTACATGAAATCTAAATGTCATTAATCAACAGAAACATATAAACACCTTGTGTTTCAACATATCGAGTTTCATACTGTTTGAATCAAACCTACAAATTATCAAAATTACATGAAATCTAACTGTCATTAAGCGAAACGAACACCTAGTGATTCAGATTGATTATCAATTTAGTGATTCCATAAACTAAATATATAAACAGATATTAACAGCTTGTGTTTAAGATTCACTTACTGTTTACTATTTCTTCGAGTTTCTCATCGCTTATCACATCGTCTTCCTCCATTGATTAACGTACAATTCGGAATCAGTTACTGTTTTAACTGACAGCGGCGAGGTTAATTAAAGTTGAATTTTCCGGCAACGATTAACAATATGAATCGAATAAAATAGATCAAAGGAAGATGAAGATGACGACGGGGAGATTGTTTGACCGCGATTACCGACACCGATGAACAATATTAGAGTAATAAATAGGACGTCTGGCGGTGGTTTGTGGCGAGGTTAGGGTTTTGGCCGTCGGATGGAAACGGTGGTGAAAGAGGAGTGTGGTGTTTTTTTATATTTAAATAGTTCGTGTATAATTACCTTTTTGTTAAATGATCATGACCTTAGATTACATCTGATCCAATGGTCTAGATTAGTTTCCTGGTTTTCACAAAAACCCTTGTTTTTAAATGAATTCAACTCTACCTATAATGCCATTAAATCTCAACCACTCATTTTCTCCTGTCTCCTCAAATTTTAACCACTCATTTTTTCCCCTCTTCTCCATAAATCATTTTGCTCATCTAATTTATTAAAAATATATCTTTTATCTCAAAAACAGTATATCGATAAATTATACAAATTGTATGGTTGTTCTTAAAATTTCATGCTCTTTCCATTAGAGATGTCATTCGATATAATTTCGACGAATATTTAAATGCGAGGGTGGAGCCCGTACAGATAAAGCATTTGGCTATCAAACTCTATGACTTATCATTTCTTATAACCTGTCACCCCTACCATCTCACTGCCGCATCACGCGGCACTATCCCTCGTAAGCAATAATAAGTAATAAACATTAACAAAATGACCAAATGTCAAATTACATATGAGGATAATTCCACCTAATGTTAAAATACAAATAGATTTAACAAAAATTAGGTATACTATTTCTTTTCAACCTTTAATGAGAAAAAATCGGTAAATAGATGTTGAACAGTGAATTATACAGCCAATGATTAACATAACCATGCTAATACGTATAATGTCATCCTAGTGACTCCTGGCGTCTCTTTTCATAATATTAAATAATTTCTACGATATGAATAAACTAACAATTTAACCATACCAGAATATACAAACTAAGCATATTTAGTTATGACAAGCTCTAGATATTCTGCAGTTTGTATTTCGTATCTTTCTATCAAGTTATCTCATATATACAAACTTTAACTTTTATACAAATCAACATTAACATTTGAAGGACGAGCTATTCTTTTAGTAGTATTACAAGTATATGTTTAATATGGTCACATTGAAGACTCCACCCATATACTAAACTTCTCAAAATACAAAGACAGGGTCACCAATGGTACAAAAGTTATCCAAAAGTACTTTTATAAGTTTCTTCATAATAATCTTGATAATGAATCAGTTGGTTCACGAAATTAAGATGGTATATCAATATCTTTTATAGAAAGACAAACATATATAATGTCATTGTAGAGTAGAAAGTATTTAGAGAGATCATTAAATAAACCGATCTAATTGTTTTAGTAGTAATATAAAGTGTATCGGTGGATGTTGATATGTAAAGTACATTTTTTATATATTCAAAGGCCAGTATTCATGTCTTAATAAAATATAACATTCTACATTTCAAAATAAATGTGTAACTATTATACAAGTATAACTCTATGTCAAAATATCTATTTGTATTAATGAAAACACTAAATAGATTAACATAATCTATTTGTTTAACTCTTGAAACTTAAATGTTCTAGCAAAACGTATGTAAATTCCTACAATTTCATGTCAAGAACAATTTAGCTCAATTGGGATGAATTCACATTAATAATTAGGGGTGAGTACGGTTCGGTTTGGGTCGGTTTTTGACTAAAACCGAAACCGAACCGTCATAATTCGGTTTTTGAAAACTAAAACCATTGGTTTTGGTTTTTTCGGTTTAGGATTATTTCGGTTCGGTTTTTCGGTTTTAGTCGGTTTTTAACCACTTGCGGTTTGGATCAAATTGAGCTTGAAAAGTTTATAAGTTTATACTCTATAATTACACCATAACTAATCTCAACAAGTTTTCAAAACAATATTAGTAATAATAACACTACAACAATGACAACAAATCCATAAACGTAAGTTGTATAAAATTCAAACAAACTTTATATATGACTATTTATATCTATTACCCATTAATTAATTATACATTTATTAAAACAAATCAATTTTGTTGTGCATTTTCACTTAAAACATATTAATGATATTATTATATACTTCTAAAATGCAAATACATTAACATATTTACCAAAAATAAATAATAAAATGTTATAAATATAAAATAAAGTAAACAATATATATTTTTGGTTCGGTTCGGTTTTTATGGTTCGATTTTTTATTAAAAACCAAACCGAACCATAAAATTCGGTTTTTAGAAAACCAAAACCGCTGGTTTTTTGTTTTTTCGGTATTCTATTTTTTCGGCTCGGTTTTTTCGGTTTTCATGGTTTTTTCGGTTTTCGGTTCGGTTTTTATCACCCCTATTAATAATAATGAATAACTAATTCATAAATTAAATAATTCCATGTAGTAAATTAGTCCCATTAATAATAAAATATTAATTTAATGACGTAACTGCATTAGGTGTCCAGTTTTATGAACTGAAACGTTTGAGACGGTCAACATTATCACTTTGACTATATTATAAAGGAGTGCGTAAAGCAATTCACCGTTAATTTATAAATCGTATGTCTTTCAACGATTTACATTACTAAATCTATGCTATTAGCAAGTACCAACCATTTTGAACACGTATAAAACCACTAAAAAAAAAAAATTCATTTATTCACACTTACCTTAGATAAATGTGAAAAATTTTCTTAATATATTCACAATTAAAAATATTTAAAAAGTATACACATGTAAAAGTATGAATAAATTGAAATTTATAATTTTTTCACACTTAAATATGTGAAAAGAAAAAATTCACACATAAAAGTGTGAACAAATGTCAAACATATTTAAATTTTAAAGTGTGAAAGTCAAATTGTAACACCTATTTTCTCCACACATTTTTTGTGTGAAAGTCAAATTGTAACACCTAATTTCTCCACACATTTCTTGTGTGAAAAAACTTCTTGTTACAATCATTACATTTTTAAGTGTGAACATTCGATATACTTTTACACACTTGGAAGCGTGAACTTTTTTTTTCCCCACACATATAAGTGTGAAAAAGTTGTGATTTTTTAAATTTCTTCACACTTTGAAATATGAATACTTTTTAAACATTTTTGTAAGAACCCAAACCTTTTTAAACAAAATCGTATAAATTTTTTTTTTACATGCCCACTGCGGCGCAGTGAGGCAAAACACCTCCACTGCGACGCAGTGGAAAACTTCGGCAGAAAATGAAAGGAGGCTCACTGCGGCGCAGTGGGGCACCACACACCCACTGCGCCGCAGTGGTAATCCTCGGCAACAATTACCCAAAAGCCCGGCGCAGTGAGCTAAGACAGGCTCCCACTGCGGCGCAGTGGAGCTACCTGCAGCAGACTTTTGTACAAAAATCAGGTTTTCCCTGCACTTGACTCTTTTTGTTAAAACCAAAACACCATTTCAACTTCAACAACTCCAAATACCAAAACATGACCTTTAAAGCATATAAATCACCCATACATGAAATCATTTCTTTTTACAAGAGTTATGACTACAAAATTCCACAAGCGGGTCGATAACCCTACTTGGGTAATTGTCAAGTTAGTTACAAATTTTACCATTACTAACGTTTCTAACGCAACTACAACTTTTCAAAAGTTCAACCAAAATAATTTGACCAAATAACATGTATCATAAGCCAATGGGTACCAAAGGGATCATCTACCCAAATTATCCAAAATGTCGACCTTTCAAATGGCATGAGCTTCCAATTCTAACTTCACTCAATTGCTTCTTTACCTTTGCCACTACCAACTCCTATAAAAGAGTTAAACAATTAAACCATAAGCAACGCTTAGTGAATGCATACACATATAATCATAATCATGTCATTTCAACTTTGTGCAACAAGCACCATATAAGCCTAGCAAGCTAGCCTTTTCATACATTTCACACAACATACATTCATTTTCAACATGGCCATGGATAATTTGGCTAGTAGGAATTTACCCACCTACTAGCTCTTCCAAACAAATTGACTAGTAGGAATTTACCCACCTACTAGTTCTAACAAACAACTATCAAATGGGTCATAGGAATTTACCCACCTATGACCTCTAGTAACAAGAACATGATTATATGCATATACACTCACCTTAAACTTGGCTAGTTGACACAACAAGGCTACAAGATCAACAATTTAATCTTCCACACATATACAAGAGTAATCACATATCATCTATGAGTTCCATGACTCAACTACTTACAACAATCTACTTACATTCAACAACTCTAAGATTATGGTGTTTGGCTACTAAACACTTTCCAACAAATCTCTAAATTCTCAAAATAAAGCTTTATTTCATAAACACTAGCCAAACACCTTGAGATTCTTACCAAAGGGGATTCTCACTAACAACAAATTCTTTCAAACAATAATTCATTTATCATTCAAATTTAGTTAGGGTTTTACTTGAAAACCCCAATAGCAAAAACCCCCAACTCCAAGGCTAAGAACCCTAATTTTAATAACAAATCAAACTAGGGTTATGAAATCAATACCTCAAGAATGAGAGACAAAGAATTAGGATTTTCAAATTGAAATTCTTCCCCTTTTTCTCCCTTAATATTTCGGCCACCACCACCTCCAAGAAAGCCCCAAACTTCAATTTCTAAATCAATTGGAGATGATTTTTTTATTGCTTCAGGATTACAATTCTTTACTTTTGGTTTTGAAGCTTCAATTACATGGGTTTTAAGGATTTTGAGAAGGGGAAGTAGTTAGAAGAGAAAAGAGTTTGAGTGGGAAAACATGAATAATCAACATAGTGGCCGGCTTTTCTCCCTGCTAGCCACGTCCCACTTTGTATTTTGTGGGTAAAATACCCGCTAGCCACTAAAGTTCCAACTAAATTAACCCCTTAACTCAAAACAAAATACTAAGAAATTAATTTAATGTCAAAACTACGAAAAAGATTAATTTTCTATTACCTTAAAACACTGGGATATTACAATTTTCAAGTGTGAACAAATTAAAATTTGTTTTCACACTTCTTATAAGCAAGTGTGAATAAATAACATTTTTTTAGTGAACACACCTTCGACCATCACTAATTCACCATAACGTAACAAAAGGAAACCTCTTTTCTTATCTCCTTTTATTTTCATCCAAAGTTGCTTACCAAATAAAAGGTACATAATTTTCCGAATAAGTTATAAAACTATTAAATATCGATCAAGAGACAAAATTTCTAAACAAAGTTTATATTTTCCAAACATGACTTATTTTACCAAATAAATGGTATAAACATGACTTATTTTCTATACAAAGTTTCTGAACAAGTTTTCGATTTTTAATTCACAGTCATTATCTAAAAATCTCATCTCCTCGTCTAAAAATAATAATGACGTATAACCATCTGTTAGAGATATTATTATGATGAAGTGGATATTGACTAGTATCCATATATAACCAAACCCATAAAATATGTCTGTTTTTTAGCCTACCAAAAGAGAAATATACATACCAGAGATTTGATGATGAATGCATGAAAACGGAATGAGAGTGTTGGATTGCTAGAATCTAATGGATGGAAAAAGCAATTCGTGTTGATAACGTGTTGTAAAATAGCGACCTAATAGCAAAGTATAACATAACATATAATAACAACAGAATAAACAATAGAGAGAATAGATAATCATTTCATTGATATGATAATTCAACATACATGGGCCACAATATATAGGCTTCATATTACTAATACAATTAATACATACATAATAATGAATATAAATATATCGGGAGTTTTAGAATGTGATATGAATTCTTTTTATATGATGATTTTCGTGGGAGATCATATCTATATCTTTTTACAACATAACTCACTGTGTTCTTAAGTAGATTCCAAATGATCATTGTATAAAATGAGTTTTTGAGTTTTTTAATGATGGAAAGGAAATGAAGTGATATGATTTGAAATGATTATTTAGTTGTTTTTGTTTTAGAAATTTTCCTCACATATTTGAGATGATTTGGAATGATTATATCTCTTCTCTTTTTATCTTATCATTTCAATTTTTTTTCTTTTAAAATAGAACTCTAAGAACATAGTGGCAAAGTTAAAAGGTGTGGGAACTTAAGATGACTATTTAATATTGTATTATAAAAGTAGTTGTTACATAACTTTATTTTTATTTGAGAAAACTCATAACAAAACATGCACAAGAAAAATTATAGGTCATAAGCAAAATAAGGTAACCATTAATCATTCTAGATTAATAACTTAAAAATCTTTTTAATATAAGATGATGATATCTGGAAATCAAAAAGAATAAATTAAGAATTGGATTTCATGTTATCATTTTATAAAAATAGTTGTTACATAAGTTTATTTTTATTTGAGAAAACTCATAACAAAACATGGAGAAGAAAAATTATAGGTCATAAGCAAAATGGGGTAATGCATATTGGTAACCATTAATCATTCTAAATTAATAACTTAAAAAACTAATTATAAGATGATATCTGGAAATCAAAAAAATAAATTAGGCAAAAGTACTTTTTTCGTTTCTGTGGTTTTTCGTATAAGCACTCTACATCCTCGCCGTTAATTTTTGGCTAAAATCGTCCCTGTGGTTTGCATTTCGTCCTTGGATCCGTTAACCTTGCACGTGAGGGCCATATATGTATTTTCATCCATTTGTCCTTATGGTTAAGTGCAAAATTCGTCCTTATGGTTTATCATTTTTGCATTTTTTATCCTTGTATTTAACAAACCTCTAAACAAAAATTTAATCAAAGACCAAAACAAACTCAAATCAAAAACCTATATATACACCTACATATCAGTATCTAATTTAATACCGGCCGGTACAACTAATCTGATTTATTTTATTTTTTTAAAAAAAAGTTATAAAACTTACTACAATTTAACGAAAATAGTCAAAATATAATTACAATTCACAAAAAAAACCAAATAGGTACTTTATAACAAAATACAAGAAAGTTCACAAATTACAAAAAATAACATTAAAGTATTATAAAATTAATTTTTTTAAAAATTCAAAAAATAAAAAATGTGAATACCAGAAGTACCGGAACGGTAATATCGAAAATATCATAAATAGTTGTACCGGGTTACCCTCCGATACCCGGTATTACGGGTAATACTACCAGTATTTAAAACATTGTATGTGCATGTTTGCATTTGAAAGTGATTGAGCAGGTCCTCAAATGTAGGTATATAGGTTTTTGTTTTGTTTGGATTAAATTGGTACGATAATTTTTGTTTGTTTTTTTTTTTGAAAATTTTTCCTGGATTTGTCAACGACGAGGACGAAAAATGCAAAAACGATAAACCATAGGGACGATTTTTGCACTTAACTCTATGAAAAGACGAAAATGCCCATCACGTGACTTGCATGTGAGGAGGTTAACGGAAAAGTTATAACGGCAGGAACGACATGCAAACCGCAGGGATGATTTTAGTCAAAAGTTAATGGCGAGGATGAAAAATGCTTATTCAAAAAACCACAGGGACGAAAAAAGTACTTTGACCAATAAATTAAGAATTGGATTTAGTAGAATCCACATGTTATCATCTTATGATTTTAAAAGAATTTTTAAATTAATATTTAAGAGGATTTATCATTTTACACATACCTAAAAATTTAGAGTCGCATTCATGTCTGTATGTCACGTCGTTTTGATATTTCAAAATTTTATAGGCCAAACTCATTTTACAACTATAGTATATCCCATATTATGTGTTCACTGTTCAGCTTTCCCTTTTGAATTACCCCAAACTAGGGATGAGAATTTGGACCGGAAACCCGTGACCCGCCAAACCCGCCCGTACCCGACCCGCCCGACACCCCAACGGGCCGGTTCACGATTCATGATATTGATGATTCTCGGTTTTCGGGCCGGTCCGGGTTAGAAACCGCGATTTGACGGTTTGACCCGTGTAAACCCGTGACAGTGTGACACAGCTCAATATATATATGTAATTATGTATATATATGTTATGTATGCTTCAAGAAAAAGAGGAAGAGAGCAAGAAAAAGATAACCCATAAAATAAAAAGAGTATACTGAACCATACTTATTATGTACCTACTTCTATGATGTACTTGAAGAAGAAGGAGATAACCAAGTACTGAATTATATAGATGGTGAATAACGGAATATAGACATGTATATGTATGGGTTTTTATAATTATATAAAGAGAAATGAAAGATGAAATGGTGAGATGGGTAAGATCTGCATTTGCTTTAGTTGAATAAAAATAAGGTTGAAAGTATAGTTTTTTATTATCATATTAATTATATATATATTAGTCTATCTATATCTATAAAGTGTAAAGCTATGGAAAAATTATAAATTATTATATTATTGTGATGGATCAGAGTTGTCATGACTCATGACTATGACAATACACCTTTCATTATTTTATTTATTATAATTACATAATTATATTAATTTTCTATTTAAGAAAATCAAAAGACTTGAATATCAAAAGACAAATAGGAGTAGTATATCAATTTTCAAAATTGTTTATGAGTAACCCACTAAAAAGAATCACGTAAGCTCACTTCTGTTTTCCAAACCCAATGTACTTTTCTTCCTCCAACTTCATTCACACCTAACACACACATACTTTTTTGTTTCTGCTTCTTTTCAATAAAAAAATCCAGGGCTCATCCAATACTCCACCAAAATGATGCATTTTAAAAGTCAGAAGCGCAACCTTACCATCCATTTTCATGCTTGTTACCTTCTTCTTCTCAAAACAAAAGCTCAAGGCATCCATTTTCGGGTCAAACCTTAAAACCCGAACCCGAACCGGTAAAACCCGAGCCCGAACCGACCCGCCCGGGAGGTTAACGGGCCGGGTCACGGTTCCATTTTTCATGCCATCTCGGGCCACGGGTCATGACGGTTCGGGCCGGGTTTCGACCCGTGCACATCCCTACCCCAAACTAGTTATTCTCTACCAAAAAGTACTCGTACTAATTTAATATTATCCAAGTTTAGCATATTGTCAATAATGAAAGGCTAAAATGCATTTTAGTACCCTGAACTTGGTTGACTAGGTACTTTACTACCATGAATTATTAAAGGTGTAATATAATACCCTAGACTTGGTTAATAAGGTTTTCTAGTACCCTAACTCACTAATTAATCTTTTAAAGATATAACATCAATTATTAATTTAATTTCTGTTGTTTATATATACATTGGTTTTCTAAAAAAATACTTTTAAGTTTATATTTGTAATTTTAGAAATAATAATGTTAAAAATGTTAAAACTATGTTAACAAAAAAATAATATTATAAATAATGTATTGAAATTAAAAATATGGTTCAATATAGAATATTAAGTTTATATATATATATTAAATATTTTTAAAACTATTAGATACTTATATCACAATTTAAAATAAATATAGAACATATTATTGTATTTTATAGGTTAATTTTTTTGTAACTTGATTAATCACATCGGTGTAATTATTAAATCATTTTCTTTACAAACGTATTAATAAAACTTTAATAAGAAGATGATTATTTATTAATTTGTATAAATATTTTTTTTTAATGAAACTACCTAATTATACATATAACTATTGATTTGTACATATATTTTGTTGTAATTTCAAGGTTTTAAATAATAATATAATTTTAATGTCTATATATTATAATTTTAAAATATTTTTTTTTCAAAGTCAGTACTTTAAGATTTTATAATCTTGTTAAGAATAACATATACTATTGTTTTTAGTTACTTATGGTTTGTCAAATATATTTTAATATAATATATTAGTTAATAAACTCATATATATTTTTAAAAGATTCATTAGTGAGTATAGGGTAGTGGAAAACTTTATTAACCAAGTCTAGGGTACTATATTACACCTTTAATAATACAGGGTAGTAGAACACTTAGTCAACCAAGTTGAGGGTACTAAACAACATTTTATCCATAATGAAAACTATCTTCATAAAACTAAATGAAAGAATAGAAGCCCTTGTAAAACATGGTCTTCAATTACAGACGAACATTATACCCTTTTTGTAAAGCATCACAGAAAAACTCAGGTTCATCTTTTCACTGTTTGCGGAACCACCACACCAATTTGGAATTTCATATCATCCTGATGTGATATATCTCCTATATTTGCAATTCATACATATCTGAGAATCTACTCATACATCAAGAAACAAAAGCAAGGTGTTGCGATCAATGATGAGTGTTTGAGCATGAAAATGAGGAGCTCAATCACGAGGTGGGTTTAACCAAGAAAATCATCAAGATCTCCTACAAAGTAGTGCAAACCTACTAAATTCTTGACGAATCTAAGGTGTATGATGAATTTTCCCATAGAGATGTATCGATCTATGGAGGATATGAATGTAATATGATTATATATATAATGATTGATTGATGATGGAGAATATCTATATATTCTGATGATTGAATGTACTGCAGATATGCAGAGAATGTTGTAATGAATATATGTATGTTGTACGAATATGATTGTGTGTAAAGTTGTATGGTATTGAATTGAATGTCCTGACCTATAATGATTGATTGGATGTATATATATAGGCATAAATTAGGGCAACATCGTATTTTGGGCCCGATATGGGCCTGGCCCCTGAATCCAAAATGTCAGTACGAGGAATAATTAGAACATTCCCGAAATATAATATACTTTTTGTATTCTATCCACATCTTTGTTCGATTGAATATTGACCAATCCATGACCCCTTGGTAATAAGATGTAAAAGAATATATGTTTGAGGCTTATTCCCAAGGGTAAGGGAGTTTTCAAGGGCAAGGGAGTTTTCAAGGGCAAGGGAGTTCCCAAGAGCAAGGAAGTTCCCCAAGGGCAAGGGAGTTCCCAAGGGTAAGGGAGTTTCCAAGGGCAAGGGAGTTCCCAAGAGCAAGGAAGTTCCCCAAGGGCAAGGGAGTTTCCCAAGGGCAAAGGAGTTTCCAAGGGCAAGGGAGTTTCCCAAGGGCAAGGGAGTTCCAAGGGTTGAAGAGAGTCTTTATATGCATTATATAAATATATAATTATATTTATATGCATAGATGTCGTACAAACATAGATTCTAGTTAAAGACCATTTCCTTTCCAGATACCCATCGGTTGGCAAATGGATGGTATTTGGCTAGGGAAGTGGCTGGCATTTGGCTCAGCATTTGGCTGGGCATATCGGCTGGTACATCGGCTGGCACATCGGTTGGCACCTCGGCTGGGGATATGGCCAAGGAATCGGCTAGGGGAGCCGCCCAAGGTCCAGTCTTATGTTTAGGAAATTCTTTGTTACATGTTCTCCATTATTCTTCTCCTTCCATTCCAATTCAAGTTCTTTCTTTAGGTAAAATTTATACCTTACCTTATCAATGAGTTAACACTCAACAAGGCTTTTCTTCTGACAAATTAAGATCAAATATCAAAAATTAAATCATTAGCTTATTTATGGATTCACAGTCGTTCTCCATACAGGAATTTAACATGGCTACAGTGGTGTAATTTTTCTTTTTAAACTCTTTCGTATGCTTTTATCTAGCTTCTCGCTAGCTTTAAAAAACATAAGACTCTTGGTTTAACTTTTGCGCACCGAGTCTTGGTATGAGAAAATCAATCAACGCATACGACTCAAATAAGTAAATAATAGATGCAACTACAGGTCATACAACACCAGTAAGCTACATGAATCAAATTGGGCAATATACCAACAATTCAACACTATAACAACATTGCACCACCATGATAAAATCCTCATCTTCATCAAAGTTCATAAACCTTGAAAGACAAACAATTAATAAAGAGTTGCTAAAAACAATCCAAGCAAAATATATAGTTTGGTTATCACAACAAAAAACTGAAGTTGTAGATATGATGCCCGAACAAATAAGCAATTTTCTTGTATAGAACACCTACACTTGTATCCCTCGTGTTCAACAGCTTAATGATAAAGCAACACGACACGTGTGGCTTTTATTGAACAAATTTATAAAATGAGAACACTCACATACATAACTTTCAAAAAATTGTCTGTTTGGTCAAAGCCTTAAAACCCTTGGTAACGAAAATTTCCAGAATGCATAAATACGCAAAGAGATAACACACCTCAAGTATAGAAATACATTGTCGTTACTTTGCCAACCATATCCTTTAAGAGCTCTTCAGATAGTTCAACCCCCATAATACCCGAATTCTGCCTCTCAGAATGCTTTAACTTGGCAAAAGTTTTCCACATCTCAATAAATCATCCATATCCTTAACCACAATTGTATCAGCATCAAGGTACACCACTGCAGTATTTCAGAAACATGTTGACACTTGACATACATAAGCAACAACACAAAAGACAAACATTCAAAACTGTAAACACTAATACTTATATAGTAACATCCGTACTTTGAACAATCCGCTCTAACACCCGTCGATATGTGGTAACTATCGGGATGTTTTGTCTCCAACGATTACAAGATTTCAGACGAGGCTTTCTCTTTTTACATTGGTTCTTTCATCTATCTATATCTATACCATCTAATAAAACAAACCACCCCTTTTTTCCTTAAACTTCCGGTCTTTGAAAAACCAAAAATACCTATCTCCTTTATTCATTAATTTAAAGATCTCCATCTAATATACCTATAATACCCTTAATGAAATAATTTAAGGTATAGATCCCCAACACTTATAATATTACAATACCACCTTTAAGGGTATGTTTGGTTGGATGAAATGAGGATGGAGAAATGGAAATGCTTACATTTCCATTGTTTGGTAGTACATGAGAGATTGGGTGACGGAGATTTCAATTTCCCGAGAAAAGCATTTGTTCACAATTTGATTTCTTCTCCATTTGTAAAGAAAAGCATTTCTCCTCATTTTTAAAGGACAAATGTAAGACACGGAGATATCATTTCCCCAACAATCTGTAGCTTAAAACAAAGATATAAAAAGTCCAAACACGTGACTTGCACATTTCAACTATCTTTGTTTGTTTGAACGATAGACTCCAAAACTTATCTTCACTTTTTGCTTCTTATACTTAAATTTTCTCTCTTTCATCTATTTGATGCTTTTTTTCATCTTTGCAGATCAACGTCCCACACTTTGTGTGATGCATGATACAAAGGTTTTTGATTATTATTACCTTTTATTTTTTTTCCAGATCTATGTCTCACATATTTTTACCTTTTTATTGTTGGCAACTCCAGTTATTGTATCTACTTGATTTTGACATGTTGTTTGGAACTTTGGATCATTGAATCAGAAATATATATATCCTTATCATCTTTAATTGAGTGGTCATTAATCCAATAGTTTTGAGTGTTTCATTTTTCTCCAGCGAAGATCAAAGATTTTATTTAAACTTCATATTATTTTATTTTATTATTAATAGATCTAAACATGGAACTTGTTTGTTTTGAAATTATTTGTTACCGGCCAAGTTATTTATAAATCATTTTAAATTGAAAATTTTAATTTATATATATATTTCTTAGTTTTATTTATTAAAAATTTATAAAAATCTAAATTAAATTATTTTTCATTTCATTTCTTTGATTGTCACCAAACGAGATAGTTGATTTCTTTGCTAATTTCATAGCCCAATTCCCCACTATTACCAAACAATGGAAATCATTGAGTTTCTCACCTAATTTCATTTCTCTGTATGTTATTTCTGGGCATCATTTCATTTATTTCAATTTCTCCCTACCAAACGTACCCTAACATCAATACTTTTACATTCACCATCATCCTCGCCCCATCATCGTACTCACTGCCACCCCCACCACCGTCACCACAACCACCTCCGCCATCACTACTCTCACCGCTGCGGCATTGTGCGGGCATAAGTCTGGTATTAATAATATAACATGGCAAGTCTAAGAAGCTACAATACTACTTTTTATGCACCAGTTGCAAGTCTTGAAGGCTGCATTAGCTTTTCCCTTCCAACTTTTATGCAGCTCATATAAATTATTCCTGGAAGGTTCCAAATCTATGCTTATGCAAGAGATTTACACCGACGTACAGATTTTTTTATATTGCTTCAATGTGATCTTCCAGCAGCCCCCAAAGAGGCTGACTTAAGGTTCTCGTTTCTGCTTTCTCTCTTTGGCATGCTTCCTCTCTCGGAGTCTGTTTACAGATATATACATACATGTTTTGTATATATTCCTTTTCATTTTATAATCAAGACATTAGGTGAAATTAATCGTTTAGCAAAGTAATGGTATGGATCATACGATACGTCAAAGCATATGAAAAACCCACTTAAGTACCTGTCGCAACACACGAGTAATAGAACTAGTTACCAATAAAACGCTAAAGTATACTGTATCTTTACAGTTCATATACACACACAAACACATAAAACTACACACATATATACATCCACATATACTAGGACAATTATCATTTTCCATGCAAAAGGTAATATTTAACAGATTGAATTGATGTTGAATGTCAGCAGAAACCACATTAAAGTTCCATTAACAAGTACTTCAAATGAATGATCTACTAATCTACTATTAGTCAAAATAGGTTAAGAGTGGGCAACCCCTCTCATCATTGGATCCAGTCAGGTTCTATTATAAAATATTATTAATTGCAGATTGATTCTGGCCCCAAATAAGTCTGCCAGCAGGTTTTTTTTATATTTTTATATTCTTATATATGGTATGGTTTGTGGTTTGAAGGTCTAGAAGAGCCTTAGGAAGTAAAATCGTATATATTATCATCAAATTTAATATATATATATATATATCTGACTCAATTGATTTAACATATTGATATTTAGAGAACACGCAGGTTCAAGACCCGTATCTTTGCACTTTTTTTTTAAATCCGCTTAGTTTATTCTAGCCCCCTATGTTTATTCAATCTTTCAATCCTGTAGTTTGCTAATCTTCAGTCTTTATACTTTTTCAACTCCTCTTTGTTTAGAAGATTACCGTTTACATGTAGCTTATGCTAAAACAAAATTTTTTTAAAAAAAAACTGCCTTGGCCGAATTAACTGATCAGTCTGGAACTCACATTTGGTCAGTTTGGTTATCAAGATGTCAAACTGAGATGTTTGGCCAACATTTTTATGCCGAAATTGAAGTACTGAACAATTCACATCCCTCCTCCAACCATAGACAGAGAAAACCACATTAAAATTTCAAATTTCATCAAGAAGTATTGAAAATATTGATAGCTGTATATTGGTTCTAAATGACAATACAGCATACATGCAAACAGACAACCCACAAGCTCTTCTAGGCCAATAATACACACGCTTATCAAACTCTAATTCCATTTACAACGTACAAGAAAATATTGACACAAGAACTCTTAAGGGGTGTTTATTATGATGGAATGGAAAGGGAGAAAGGGAATGGAAAAGAGTACTTCCCTTGTTTGTTTGCGATAAAGAAAGGGAATGAGAAAGGAGAATCAATTCCGTTCTCTACAAATTGGGTGAGAATGGAAAAAAATTTTTTTTTTTTTTTTGAAGATGTTATATGTAATAAATGTATTATTATTTAAAATTTTATTTTTTATATATATTCATTCTCTGTGGGTACCAAACAACGGAATCCATTCTCTTTCCAAATATTCATTATTTTTCTCACTATTTCCATTCTCTATTACATTTCTATTCTTTATGATTCTCTCCTACTAATCACCCCTTAATAGCTGAAACAGTACTTATAAAAGTAGGCACAAGATTAAATATGCCATCCTAAGTTCATACATGGGATGTACACAACTCAGTCAAACCGAATAAACTTTTCCAGTTGGCCCCATATAAGTCGACCAGCAGGTTTTTTATATTTTTGAATTATCATATACGGCTTGGTTTGTGGTAGGAAGGTCTTAAACGACCTCTTAGAAAGTAACAAGTTATTTATATTGACATCAAATTTTAAAAATATATATGTCTGACTCAATTGGTTTAACATATCGATATTTAAAGAACTTGCAGGTCCAAGACCCATATCTTAGCATTCTAATCGTTTTTTAGTTCAACTTATTTTCTTATTTCATATCTTTAAAGTTCTAACCAAATTTAATCCCCCTGTGTTTATTCAATATTTCAATCCTATCGTTCCCTGATATGAACTAGAAGTCTAAGGGTGTTAAATGTCGATTTATAATAATTGTCTTGTTATTCTTGGAAGTTACTTGTTCTCCAAGATTAGGTCTAAGTGTCTACAAATAAGGCTGCCAGCCATTAGGGTTAAGTGTGGAGAATATTATCATTGTTCTTAGTAACTAGGGGCCACTGGGGCATTAATCCAGATTATCTATGTTTCTTCTTTATTTTCTGGTTTGATACATATCAATTGGTATCAGAGCATCGATTTTGCAACCTGTGGTTTTGTTAAACAATGGGATCAAGGACGATTGTTGATGTTGATGCTCAGCAATACCATGAATCTACTACTAAGGCTTGGTTAGATAGAACCTATGCTCGAATAAATCGTTTTCGAGCAGCCACTGTTAGTTGGCCACTCAACAATTTCAGTCGAGGATTAATACAAGACTGGATAACCCGGAATTGGCTTTGGGTAGGTTACGACAACAACAAGACGAGGTCTGATCTAGATTGGCGGCATTACACCCGTCTTTGATTCCAGCAACTCAGCCACAGTGTTCTTCGATTAGTGCTACCCTGCCAGCTCCGTCTCTAGTTGTTGAGCCTGAGCCACATGTTTCAGTTTCTTTAAAGGAAATTCCTGTGTTTTGTGAAGTGAAAGCTAGCGATAATGGCTGTAAGGATGCAGGTCTGGAAACTGATTTTCCTCAATTTCAAGCTGATGTAGATGCTCAAGAAATGGATGGCGGGTTCAATTATGGGCTATTGGAATTGAAGGAAGTGGATTCTAAAGAGAATAAGAAAGCTGTTTGTAAAAGAAGCGAGGAGCCTGATCATACAAAGTTGGAAGACTTCAGCAAGCAGCCAGAGAAGATGGTAGATGAGCCTCTCATGTGGGTTCAATCTCTCATGTGGGTTCAATCTGACTATGTTGTTGCTCGGGTAGGATTAGTTTCACATCAATAGACTAAAGTCATGTATGAGTTAAAATTCGACACAAGAAGTGATGCTATTTCTAGATGTCCGTTGAAACTTGTTGAGGTTTCCAGTTTGCTGCATTCCTTTTATCCACAACGGGTAGCATTACACATCAAAATATGGGATCCTGGAATTACTATTGGCAAGTCTTCCAATCAACACCTTGAGGACAGGGTGTTTTAGGGGACGGGAATAATGATATGAACTAGAAGTCTAAGGGTGTTAAGTGTCGATTTATAATAATTGTCTTGTTATTCTTGGAAGCTACTTGTTCTCCAAGATTAGGTCAAGTGTCTACAAATAAGGCTGCCAGCCATTAGGGTTAAGTGTTGAGAATATTATCATTGTTCTTAGGAACTAGGGGCCACTAGGGCATTAATCCAGATTATCTATGTTTTTTCTTTATTTTCTGGTTTGATACATATCATTCCCCTAATCGTTAATCTCATACTTCTTCAATTACTCTTAGTTTAGAAGATAGACTTTTACATGTACGTTATGCTAAAAGGAAAAATAATAAATAACTTAACGAAGTGCCCAAACTGCATTGGCCATTGGCCGAATTAACGGATCAGTCTGCAAATTAAATTTGGCTGGTTTGGTTACAAAAATGTCAAGTTCAGATATTTGGACAACATTTTATGCCCAAACCGAAGTACCAAACCATGCACATCCATCTACCAACCACTTAATGGGCACGGTCCATATTCTGTATAATTTGAATAACACAATGCATGGTCAAAGATATAATGACCTTGAATTTTTTGTACGGATACGACAAAATTTAAGGCAAATTGTGTTAATACGAACTTTGATTTAGAAAGTTGTAAAACTACGAAAACCGGTGTCTAAGACACCGGTCTTAACATTTCGCATTCAAAGCCGGTATCTTAGACACCGGTATTCAACTTGTGATTTCTTCTCTCCTAATAGACACCGACTTTAATCAATTATTACAAAGGCCGGTGTCAATGACACCGGTTTTGTTAATACGTGTCACTGCCATGTTTTGGATTAATTAAATTCACAAGCGACTCATGTTAATATAATTACCTTACCACCCATGTTAATATATAATATATACATCACACCAAATATCTTTCTCAGATAAACAAAAAAACTATAAACATGAACATACACATGAAAGCCGGCCTCGATCTCTCAGTGAGCGTAGTTGTCAAAAATTTGAAGACCGGTGTCTAAGACACCGGCTTTGGTTTGACATCTATGATAGGACTGGTGTCTAAGACACTGGCTTTGAATGCGAAATGTTAACACCGGTGTCTTAGACACCGGTTTTCATAGTTTTGCAACTTTTTTAACAAAAGTTCGTATTTACACCATTTGCCTTGAATTTTGTCGTATCCGAACAAAAAATTCAATGACCAACATAATGTTTTAATATGCTCAAAGAAAGTCAAGACGGTTCTACTGTAAGTGTATAGGGAGCAGTTGTAAGGTTAAAAAGTCATACTAGTACTTAGATCAGTCTATTACTACTTTATCCAGGGGGTGGAAAGAGGGAGACACGTTGAAAAATAAAGTGTACTCCTAGTTGTTTGGTCCAATACTCGTAAAACAAATTGCTCAAGAGCAGGGTCGGAAAACTTAGTAATACATATATGCATCAGGTGTCTAACTCTCCATAAGCAAGTTGCCCAAAACTAACAAAAATATATAATTTCATATCATATTGTATAAACATGTGAAGAAGACCTGTCTATCAGACCAAAAGAGAGCTATTGTATTAAAGCTATGTGACTGGCAGCCTGAACAACTGATGTATAAGAAAGAATATTATACAACTGTTACAGGTTGGTATAACTCAGCTCTCTTTATAAATTTGTTACATGCGGCCTGAGCTCTCTTTATGAATATGAAATGTATATATATCTCATTTAATTAACACTCGTAGTACCCGATCCAAGTTAAATTGTAATAAGTTGTTACGCTTGTGACACCTAGTCTTTGTTATTACTACATAGTTCACAGTGTTCAGAAATTCATTATCCTTGATTCCTTGAACTCAGAAGTGCTCAACCATTCTACTTATTTAAAAGAGTAGTGTTACCTTTCTTGTAATCAGTCATGTTAAATATTTTGAGCTTCGTGTGAACACCCCAAAAACTTGTCGGTCGAACTTGATTTGGGTTGTTTAATAGACTGATTGGTGTCACAATCCAGCCATAAGTTGATTGTTTAATAGACTGATTGGTATATAGAACATATTTTTCTACACCTTAAAACCGTGTAAGTCCATAAGTTGCATCTTCATTTCCTAATCATTATTACAGCTAAATCCATGGCAACCATCAATCTTACCACCCTTATTTAGGAGAAATTAGTAAAAGAGGGTAACTTTCAAAATATCAATCGCATGTATCAAATTTTTAACATTCCAATTGCATGTATTAAAACTTGACAAATTCAAATATTTCGTAAAACTGGCCGGAATAAAAAAAACTTCCACATAAATAACCATTTGATTGAAGAGTATCTTTTTTCATTTTACAAGCATGACCTTAGGTGAAATTAACGGTTTAGCAAAGTAATGGAATGGATCATACAATACGTCAAAGCTTATGAAAGACTCACTTAAGTCCTTGTCGCAACACGCGGGTGATAGAATTAGTTATTAATAGAAGGCTAAAACACTAAAATATACTGTATCTTTACAGTTCATATACACACGCAAACACATAGAACTACACCCATATATACATCCACATATACTAGCACAATTATCATTTTCCATGCAAAAGGTTGTATTTAACAGATTAAATTGATGTTGAAAGTCAGCATAAACCACATTAAAATTCCATTAACAAGTACTTCAGATAGATGATCTACTATCCTATTATAGACATTCACCCAAAGTTTGTTACATTTCAGGATACTAATCCCTTTTCTAAATCCTAGCCTCCTGTGTTTATTCAATCTTTCAATCCTATAGTTTGCTAATCTTCAGTCTTCCATACTTCAAGTCCTCATGGAAGATAACCGTTTACATGTATGTTATGCTAAAAAGAAAATTAAATAAAAAAAACTGCCTCAGTCAAATTAACTGATCAGTCTGGAACTTACATTTGGTCAGTTTGGTTATAAAAATGTCAAACTGAGATGTTTGGCCAACATTTTTATGGCCAAATCGAAGTACTGAACAATGTAGAGAATCCGAGACTCTCATGTCCGCAGGATCGAATGAACAAAAAGATTGAACAAGAATTTGATATTGTAATAACCAACAATATAGTTACATTGTTGTAAAGACACACAAAATGATGTTACATACACGTCTATTTATAGACAATTGAGTGAACCATCGTGTCTCTTCACGAAGAGTCACGACTTTCCACTTATGGAAATAACCGCCCGTAACTACCCATAACCGCTATTCGGTTTCTATCTTTATTTCTAGCATATTCGGCCCTTAGGCTTTACGTATATTACATAGGACACTAAAACACTTTTTCCCTAACGAATATTAGAGAGAAAATACACACACATTTAAGGGGAGAATCGTGATTAGTGATTCATTAGTTACTAATGATGATTAATTATGTTATATTTATATATATAACATTTACACTTAGCCCCCTTGGTGTTTTGTGTGATGTGCATTATAAGTCTCTTTAATTCTAATCACCTAATGGGAAACCCTATATTATGTCACTAATGGTAAATACGCCCATCGTATATTTACCGACATAAGGATTTCATTTATTTGTCAATTATCATATTTGACTCATATATGATCGGTGAAGGTCACAACTTCGTGAGTCCAACATTCTCCCACTTGACCAAGCGATCATTTATCTATGAGTATCACAGTTAATCCGGCCGGGATAATACTCATTTTGTTTTAAACCGAAATCATAGCCAATAAGTACAGTCGTAGAGAAGAACATCAACTCAGGACCCCAACTAGTCAAACTATGACTCAAATTTAAAACTAATAAGCAATGATCAATTGACTAAGACAAATTTTGTTAAATAATGTCTATACACTGTTATGAGCTCAAAGTGTAACTAATAGACAAACAAAAATCTCAGGACCCCAACTAGTCAAACTATGACTCAAATTTAAAACTAATAAGCAATGATCAATTGACTAAGACAAATTTTGTTAAATAATGTCTATACACTGTTATGAGCTCAAAGTGTAACTAATAGACAAACAAAAATCTGAATATAGAGGAAAATTTTATTAAGATAATAGTGACCAATAAGTACAACATGCTATCATAATGGGTCTTTTAGTAAGCCTCATCTTCGACACGTGTCCTACGAAGATTTTAGGAGGAAGACCTTTGGTCATTGGATCCATTAGCATATTATGTGTACTTATGTACTCAATACAAAGAACATTTTCCTCAATCCGTTCATATACAACAGATACTTTGTATCAAGATACATCTCAGCGCCAGTTAAACTGTTACTGTTCAAGCAAGTTACGGTAGCTGAGTTTATCACAGTGAAGCTTCAATGGTCTAGTAATAAAGTTGACGACTTCGAGTCCACTGACCAGATTATTTAACAACATCCAGTGACATGGTATTATAGATGGCAATGCATTCAACCATCATGATGGACATTGTAGTCAGTTTCTGTTTATGACTCCGTCAAGAGTTAGGTCTGCCAGCTAATCATAAAAGTATAGCCAAAAGTAGATTTCTTATCGGAATCAGAACATCCTACTACTTCTAAGTTGTCACCTCTTCTATAATTTAATGTGTAGTCTTTGATCCTTTGCAGATATCGTAGAATCTTTTAGCCGCTTTCCAATATGCTAATCCGGGATTAGATAGTTAACTCCCTAGCATACCGGTAATATAAGCGATATCTGAACGAGTACAGGCCTGAGCGTACATAATGCTCACAACTACATATAAGTTAGGTATCATCCTCATTTGCTCATTATTAATCTCAATAATTGGACTTCGGAAACAATTACATACGTCTCCTCTTACTAATAGATCTATAGTAGGTGTGTAGTGTTGCATATTATGGCGTTCTAATATGTGTTCAACATAAGTCTTTTGAGAAAGAAACAGAACACCATTACGTCTGTCTCGGTGTATTTTGATACCTTTGACATAAGAGTATCACCGAGATCTTTTATATGTCGACATTTTGCGAAAAGTAAACGCTTCGACTCATGCAACATATCCAAGTTATTATTTGCAAGCATAAATTCATTCACATGCAAAACAAGGATTGTAAATTTACTCCCACTGATCTTGAGATAGGTGCAATGATCCACTTGATTCTTTAGGAAGTCTTGTCCTCTTATGACTTCATTAAACTTAAGGTACCATTTTAGTGATGCTTGTTTCAACCCGTATTTGGACTTATTCAACTTGCATGTGCTCTTCACCTTATGTAATTTCAGGCTCACACGTATACGTCTTATTACAAGTTTTCATTCAGGAAAGTGATCTTGACATCCATCTAATGTAACTCTAAATCATAATGAGCTACGAATGCCATGATGATCCTTAAGGAATCTTTATGACATACAAGAGAAAAAGTCTCTTGATAATCGATTCCTTCCTTCTCAGTAAAGCCCATCGCAACCAGTTTGGCCTTATAGCGTTTAACGTTTTCATTCGGGTCTAATTTGGTTTTGAAGATCCATTTACAACCTACAAGTTTAGATTCTTCAATAAATTCAACCAAGTCCCAAACGTCATTATGCTATATGGAATTGAGCTTTCAAGTTATGGCTTCATTCCACTAAGTGGCTTGTTTGCTTTAATGGCTTCTTGATAAGGAATAGGATCAATAAGCTTTCCAATGTCCTCAACAAATGTTATGGCCTTTATATGACCTAGATGATCTCTTGAGTTGATTATCAGGTTCAGTAAGGAAGATGCTTTAACATTAGTAATAAGATGCTTTATCATTAGTAGTATCTTGATTAGGAAGATTTTGATTAGGAGAAGGTGGATCAGTGATATTAGGAGCAGCGTTGAGTACAAGAGGAGTTATCGGAGGAGTAATAATAACCGACGAGTGATTCCCCCGCTTCTTGTACTTCCTGCAAATCTTAAGTTATGATTTGTCGTGCTCCCACTGATCTCTTAGTTCTCAAGAAATGTGGCATAATGCGTGTCAATAATGCTAGTAGTGTAGGAAAGACAACAAAACTAATAACCGATAAAGAAACAAGTAAGGGATGTAGGATCCAGTTTCTTTAAGTTAGGGTTATAGAGTTATACTTTGGCAGAACAGCCTCATACGTTCATATATTTCAGACTCAGTTTCTTACCTGTCCAAGAGTCTTAAGGACAGATTCTAATGGAACTCTTATTGAGTATATGAATGGCTTTGTGTAAGGCCTCTGTCCAAAAGAAAGTAGGTAAGTTAGTGTTGACAAACATACTTTTCACCATGTTCATTAAGGTTCTATTTCTCCTTCTAGCAACATAAAATTTTGAGGAGAACCAAATATGGTGTATTGGTTACTTATGTTTTGTTCCTTTCAAAAAATTATGGAAAGAACCGACAACTTAACCAATATCAGTATGTCAATCATAATACTCACCTTCTCTATCTGATCTCACAACTTTTATTTTATGATTAATTTGGTTTAAAACCAAAGATTTAAGATCAATAAAAGTCTCTAAGGGATCAGATCAGATATAGGTGCACATAACGTGAATAACCGTTAATGAACGTAATAAATGATGCATCTTGAGATGGATGCGAGATAGATGCCACTAACATCAGAGTGAATTATTTCCAACAAGTTGGAACTTCTAGTGGCTCCTTTCTTAATCCCTTAAGCCATTGAATACATGTTTCAAAATCACTAAAGTCAAGATAATATAATATTCCATCCTTATGAGTTGTATCATGCAAACTCGTGAGATGTGGACAAAATGTTTATGCCACATTATAGAGGAATTCTCTAATTATTTAGGTGATTTTGTCTTTGTTTTTGTTATGTCATCAATATTAGGTGACGACAAAGACTGTGAGAAATTATGATCTAGTTCTAACTTATACAACAATTCATTCAAGAAACTACGACCAAGGAATTCATTATTATGAGTAATGGCAATCTCGTCGTAACCATGAATTATTACATAACTTTCAAGGTCTTAGACTAGAGAGATAGATACAAGGTTTCGAAAAATTCTCGGTACACATAAGGTATCCACTAGTCTAATATACTTTTAAGTATTTATAAGTAAATCATAAGTCTCCATGGTTTTGACATATAATAGATCAACCCTTCCGACTCTAAGTTTTCTTTGGTCATTTGATAGCTTCTGAATTGTATGGAATCCTTATGTTGAGTTAATCACATGAACCATAGAACTAGAATCACTCACACATGTATTAATAGATATATCAAACATAAAAGAATCAAATATTTCATAAAGTAATTTACCTTTCTTAGCTAGCAACACCTTGAATTTAGGGCAATCTGAGCACAATCAAAATTTGCAGTTAGGATTGCTCGTCAAGGACTTAAAGCTAGAGGCAATAGCACCATGATTAGCCCTTTTGAACTGTACTTAAAGTCTTATTATTACTGTTATTATCCTTCCTCTTAATGGAATTAGCAATGGTAGTAAGGTGAACAACTTTAGGTTGGCCCAACTTAAGATGACAATTTTCTTGCACACACATTGCTATTTAGTTCACTCATCGACCATTTATCCTTCATTGCATTATATCTAATTTTGAAGGTGTCAGAATGAGTAAGCAATGAGGTCATCATAAAATGCATAAGAAAACTGTCAGAGACTTCCATTTTAGGACTCTTAAACTTATGAGTCATGTCAGTCATTATGTTTTCATAAATACTGCTATTTCCCTTCTTCTTAAGCTAGCATACGCTTTATACATTCCCTCAGATACTATGATTGATGAAGTTATTGACCATCATTAGTGACAAGTGATTCGCCCTTTCCCACTTTCTTAAAATTCGCTTTCTGAGCTGCGGAAAAGTTAGCAGTAATAGCAGTGGGTTCATTATGGCGAATGACATAGTCAAGGTCTAGCATCTCCAAAGTTAGAGGTAATTAATCCTTACAAAACAAATTTTGCATCAATAAGTGGCTTAATTCCTAAGTTAGGTACTATAGTGGAAATAAGGAGGATAAAATAATTTAGGATACAAGTAATAGAAGATTGTTATAATGATGCCTAAAATAAGTAGGCCTAATAATAATGTTCTTATAATGACATGATTAGCTATCTAAGGCAGACTAAGTAATGTCTCTTAATAGTAATGGAACTAAAGTAATGGCTAAAATAAGTAGGCTTAATAGTAATGTTCCTTAGAATAATGAGACTATGACCATTATCATAGAAATGAAGCTAGTGATATGTAAGCTTATTGTAAACACCAAAACAATAAGCTAAAACTAGGCTCCACTTAGATGTTACATCACCTTTGGGCAGAAGTAACTAATATCTAAGCGAAAAACATGAGCTTTAGGTTCATGCAACACAACACTTATCTTTTGACCTTTGGGCACAAAATTAAGCATCGTGTATATTATGCATGAAAAGGAGTTCCTTTTGCTACACATAACATATTAAATCACCTTTGGGCAGAATTAATACGCTAAGTGTTTATTATGCTAAAGGAAAAGAAAAACGCAACACGAGAATCATATTTGACCTTTGGGCACAAACAATGAAATCATGTATTAGTGCGAAGCCCCCAAGTATTACGAGGGTCCAGGGGTAGCGCCCCTGGAAGCGGGGTCCAAGGGGCGGCAGC